>NC_083321.1:38984743-39182243 GCF_963455315.2 Globicephala melas | reverse complement strand
GAGAAGTGCTACAGCAAACAAAGCAAGGAAACTAAGAGAAGAACCAATTGGTTTTAGCACGTATCCAGCATTTGAACAGAATACAAGATGAGTAAAGCATAAATACATGCACATCAACTCAAGTAGCTGAGCATCAACTTAGGCCCAAATTGCTGATCTAGAAAGAACACCTAAATAAGTATTTGGGGAAATGATCTAGAAGACAGGCCATACAAAGGAAGGAAACTAACAGGATTTTTAAAATAAGTTTCCTTTCAAGTGAGAGTTTGCTACTGTGTTTTGAAGGGGAAAAGCCATGGTTTGACCTGAAGGACAATGGAAGAAGGTCCCCTCTCTCTGGCCTCAATTCTTTATCTATAAAATGAGGTATGTTTCCAACACTGAAATTCTATGAGTCTATGACTCTAAAGCAATCTTAATATAAGAAATCCTAAAAATTGGCTAGTGAACCAGAAAAGTTGTCAGTCATGAGCCTACTACCCTACTATATAGACTGCAAATGTTTACTGATTACCTGCTCTTGTCAAATACTATCTGACTTGTCAAATATACAGAGGCATATAAATAAGATAGTACCATCTAATAGTTAATAGTCTAGAGAGCATGGAACATAAATTATAGCAAAGTGCTATGGTATGTGACCAGTTGCTAAAGAGCTATAAATAGTATTGTGGAAACCCAAAGGAAGGAACAAGTATGTAATTCATTTTGGACAGATCAGAGGCATTAAAGAAGTCCCATCTAACTGAGTCCTGAAAGATGAGTAGAAGTTTGTCTAGCAGAAATAAGAGGAATGGACATTCCAGGATGTGCAAAGGTAAGAAGCTATAAAAGAATATGGTTATATTCAAAGAAGGAGAAGAACTTTAAAGTGGCTGGAATATGGGATGTGTAGTGGGAAGTAACAGGAAAAAAATCTGGCAGGATGGGCTGACGACAGATTGCAAAGGATTTCAAATGCAATTCAAAGTAGTTTGGAGTTTATCCTTAGGGAAATAGCAAATTATTGAAGGAATTTAATGAAAGGAGTAATGTGATCTGAACTTCCCTTAAGAAAAAAATCTTCAGTGACTTTAAGAAGGATGAGTCGTCCAGAAGATTGTATATATGTTTATGCTCCTGTCATTTGTATTTATGTGTGCTTAGCTGCTCTTTTCTTATCTTGTCCTTGGTGCTCTGCTGGACATGTGGTACTGACTGGTGCTAACCAGTTACTTTCTACCTCCACATTCCTTTAAGTCTCTGTTTTCAGTCTCTACAACCACCACTGATAAATGCTGTTGAAAGAAGGTAAATGAAGAAAGAGGGGGAGGAAAGGATGAAAGAATATGAATAATCACAAAAGAAATACCTGGAAGGAAGAAGAGAGACAGTATACTAATAAAAATAACATAATGGCTAATGTGTATTGAGTATATACTATGTGCCACGTTCATTACTTATGCTTCACAGTACCTCATTAAATTTCAAAAAATTCCACAATGAAGCTACTAATTTATCCCCATTTTCAGATGAGCTAAGTGAAGCACAGAGTAACTTGGCTTTGGTTATAATGCTAGTAAATGGTAGAGAAGACTCAAACCTGTCCTGCCTGACTTTAAATCCCATACATTTAACTTTTACACTCTATTCCCAATTACATCACTTACTGAATGCTATGTGCCAAGAACTATGCTAGCTGCTTTACAAGGTTTAGCTCTAAGACCCACAATAACCTAAATAAGTAAATATCATTACCCCCATTTTATAGTACAGAAAACTGAGGCTCTAGGAGATTAAGTAACTTACCTAAGGTTACAAAGCCAGTAAGAGGCAGCACCAGAGCTTTAACCCTGATCTGTTTGGCTGCTCCCTTTCCATGGCATTATGATGTTCCTATTCCCACTGCCTACTCCTTCTCCCCAACGGTGACACTGCTTCTCATTTCCAGATTCCACACTCAAGGCTCAGCTAATATCTTACCTCCTCCAAAAGCCTTTCAAGAACATATCAGCCTACCATTGCATTCCTACTACAATTATTTCTGTAACACTCATTTACCTTGATCAAGACAGATTTGTATTTGTCAGTTCCTTGTTCAGTTTATGTTCTATGTTCCCAATCAGTCAACCCATGTAAGAGCCCTGCAGCAAATCCTCAGGCAATATGTACCATCCAAATATGCCTTACATTACTCTCGACCAAGCCTCTAGAGGGGGACGAAATCGTGTCATATAATATGTATCCCTGGCAGAATCCTAAGCACATACATTCATAATGTATTGACTGGCTCCAATATACATTAATAGTAGGAAGTTTTCAGTAATAATAACAATAACAGCTAACACTATATATGTGTATATATATATATATACACACACATACACACGTATAAATTCAATCCTCATAATGACCAATGATGTAGGTACTAATGTTACACCCATTTTACAGAGGAAACTGAGGAGCAAAAAAGTTAAGTGACTTGTCATAAGGTCACACAGCTAATAGGTGGCCGAGTCAGGATCCAAATACATGCAGTTTCAATTCAGAGTCAGCATTCCCTTGACTACTTTAAAAATACTACCTTCACTCAATAGATGTTGTTCTAAGATTAAACAACTCTCACACCTTAAAAAAATTATAAAACTCACATGTGACTTCTGCTGTAAACACTGAATAAAGTAGATATGGAAAGAAGTTTGTCTGCATATAGTAGAAAAAAAAATCCCTGAAAAGCAGATACAAAGCTGCTGGAAAAATAAGAAGAAAAGAAAATTGAGAAGCATTTCTCTTTAGAAAAAAATGAGAGTGTGCCAGTTGTGCTATTTTCACAAAGTCTCTGTGATTTATAAAGCATTCATCCTGACTTCCTCTCATTAATACACCAAATTATATAGCATACGTCAGAGTAAGGAACCATTATTAGCAAAAGCTCTGCAACTCTACACCAGAATCATGTAATCTTGAACCAGTGAAATGCAACCACCTCTGGACTGACACACACAACAGCTGTTCAGTGTGTCAGAGGATCCCGAGGAAACACTGGAAAACAGAATGTTGATTTCCAAATCTTTCAAACTTGACTAGGCTATTGCAAAAGTCAGGGAGAAAAATACAAGTTATATTTCTGCTTTAAAAAGGCAACAAGAAATTCTTGATAATTTAGAGATGATGGAGAAAGTGGAGGCAAGAGATGTAGGTTTGCACATAATTCATAATTTATGAAGCATTTTCCTGTACATTATTTCTTTTAACTCATACAACAACTTGGTGAAATCAGTAGCATTATCATCTCTACAAAATCAGCCTCTGCAAATAAGGCTCAGAGAAGATAACTTTCTATAGTTATTTAGCTAGGAAGTGGAGAAGCCAGGACTAAAGGCCAGGTCCTCTAAAACAAAGCTCCTTTCTTTGTATCATATGGTTTTCTCTTAAAACAAACAAATAAAAAGAGTCTCTTGTGTTATAGAGGGAAAAAAGGTAATAGTGATTGCAAAATAGACAATGAAGCATAAGAATGACAGGTCTCATTTCTCTCTGCTCTTTTAAGGAAACTCCACATCTCCCTCTTGAAAGTAAAATAATAAGTAATGAAAAAAGCCCTCTTGGTTGCTTTCCATCTCCATGTTCCCTAACTTTACTCCTCCTCCCTGGATCTGGACAGGGTAACAATCTCTGTAACAGTACAACACCACAGTGGTGTCACAGACACATGAAAAACAAGCCCCATGACTCTGTTCAGGGAAATGCCAAAGGAAAACCAGAGAAAATCTAGAACCCTGAAAATAAAGCAATTTCCCCATACGGCACAGCATAATTCTGCAGAAGAAAGTAAAATAAAGGATGATCATGTAGAAACACTGTGCGGTGTGCTGTGTGCATGGTGGTGAGGATGTGGGGGCAGGTAGGGTCTGAAAATGGAAGAAAGAATTTAAAAAGCAGGTAAGTCTATCTAGAGTTTGTTATGGCTGAAGAACTCTATGTCACAAAGTAAAGGGAACTGCTGCTTCAGAGCTCTACAACTTCCTGGGGAGCAGAGATCAACAAACAAATCCACCTTTTCTCAGAACTAACACATGAAATTCTTTCAACATTCATATGCAAGGAATGACAGTCAGACATTTCACTGCAGAGGCAGTCAGTGTGATTATGCCCACAGAGGATATCCCTGTTTACCTCTCTAGTCATAGAGATGCCCATAAGCAGTGGCACATTGCCAGTCTAACATGTAAACACATGGTTCCAGGTAAGGAAGGCTCTACGTAACCCAAATATTATTTTTCTCACTATTCTTCTTTTATTAATTCATTCAGTATGTATATGTACGTGCCTGACACAGTTGTAGATTCTTGGGATAAAGCAGTGAACAAAGTAAAGTTTCTGCCCTCATAAGCTCACACTCCAAATCCAAATCCGAGATTTCTTCTACCTCTAAGATTCTGTCGTTCTATTACTAGAGAAAATTCAATTGCAAATGTCCCTGGCAGAGAGACACTTTGAGCACCTAAAGAAAAAAGACCACCTTATAGCCTCAGCATCTAGCATAATGCTTAATGCTCAGTAAAGGTTTTTAAGTGAATGGAGGTAATTACTATATTAAAGATATGGAAACTGAGATTCAGGATGGTGAAATAAATTACCTACGGATAAAAAAATGGTAAGTGGTAGGGCTAAGAACTGTGCCCTGACGTAGTACTAGTCTAGGTACACCCAATAATTTTCATGAATCCAATTAGGACTTTATTTTTAAGGACTATTCAGTTATTAAACTCAGCTCCCCAACAGTGAGTCTCTGTGTCTTGCTTACCTCTGAACTTATTAGTACCAGACAATTTAACACTTAATTTTTCTGTAATGGGGTCAAGAGATAAGATTTGAAAGAGTTTAGGGATGAAATTACCCTTAAAAGTTATCTAGTTCTTTCTCCTTACTTTTCAGATGAGGGAACTGATCAGGAAGGGTAGAAATTTGCCCCAAATCCCACAGCTAGTCATGGGAGACTTAGCACCAAAACCCAACTCTTCTGATAACCAAGCCCAGTGTTCTTTTCCATCACCACTCTGTCTCTCCTGGGTTCCTTGACGGTAAGAAGAATTATTAAATGTTTTTTGTATTTCTACCAACACTCAGAAACCACACCTACCATATGGTGCTACTGGCATACCACATTACCCAACAAATTAACTATTAAGAAAATTTTGCTTTCAAACTTAACTTTTCCTCCTCCATGAAATTTCTCTATTCCAGTTAGACCAGAGAAGTTTTAACAGCTTCTGGACCAAGACCCTGAGCTAAAAGACTCCAGCAGAAATTAGTGAAGCTCAATACACAGTAAAAATAACCCTATGCTAATATTCTTTCCCTGAAAAAAATGTCAGGACTTACAGGACAAGCCCTTCCCCAGTGAGTTTTGCTAGAAAATAACTGGGTGGCCTAAAGACTTGCATTTTCAGAGAAAGAAAAATTTTACCTACTGCCCTAGCTGAAGAGGAATTTTCCTGAGCTGCACATGCAAAAATGATCTGCTCTGCAGTCAGGCCTCCCTTAGGGAAGTCAGAGATTTCACAGGAACACTAAATTGGGAGCAAGAAGACTTTAACTCTTGTTCAGGTTCTGTCACTAATAAATTATTTGACATTAGGCAAAATCATTATCCTCTCTGGGGTTATTTGACTCACCTGTAAAATAGGGATAATAATACTTATCCTGATTACCTCAAATGGTAGTCAGGTAGAATATATGAACTAATGGCCATAATATCAATTTGAAAAGTATAAAGCACCATGCAAATAAAAGAGAGTTCAATTAATTATTAGTATTATTTCTCAGAAATACTGCATATTTTAGAGGCCAAAAGCTATCTTATAAAATCAGTTATAAAGAGGCAGAAGCAGCGTGACATAGCTGGAAGATGCCAAGAATGGAGTTGGCTATAGGTATGAATCCGGACTCTGTGACCTTGACAAGTTGTTTAAACAAACAAACTTAAACAGTTTCGTCATCTGAAAATGGGGGACATTACTACTGTGAAGAATAAGTAACAAATATTTACAAATATACATCTAAAAGCATCTTGTTTGTATGGTATAAAATGGTATTATTATAAATTTCCTCTTCCAGAGAGCTTAGAACTTCAGGGTTTTAGCTAGCATTCACACCATGGGAACAGTTGAAACATCTGTAATGTCAACAAGTTGAAACTGATTTAAAAAAATAAGTTAATTAAAAAATAAAGAAAAAGTCACCACCAAACAATAACAATAGCACCCCTGATCAACATATTAAAGCAAAAAATTTGATGCTAATTAACCTAGCACACTAGCAATTGGGCCAGAATTTAGGAGCCAGTTCTATCAATGGGTATTTTTCAGTCACTCATACAAACTGTTGTGTTTATTTCAAATCCACTGCACTGAGGCTCTCTTTGTGACTGGATTGTTGGATTACTGCCTGCATTCTGTCTTCTGCAAAAATGCCAAATGTATAGAAATTTCAGTCACCAGATTAAACGTTCATCTTGACAATATATTATGCTGTTTGGTGTCATGTTGACATCCTACTGATGATGCTCATGACTTTTTATGCCTTTATTTTGTTCTTTGGTTTCAGTAAAAAGAAAAGTTGAAAGCTCTTAGACTAATGAATTCAGATTCTTTTCAGACACAGTGCTGCTTCTCTTCCATGAGACCAGGAAAAGGATATATTTCTGGTTGCAGACATATGTGGTACAGACATGAGATCACAGCTTTAAGCTTAATAGAAGAACATAACAATCTACTTACTGTTTACACTTTAGCCCAAAGGGCAGCTGGAAATCACAACCAACCATATGCAGTGCTGAACAAGTGGTCAAGACTTTATTAATAAAGCCAAGCATTAACAAATAAGATTCTGGGAATGGTACAGTGAGGGACAGGAGTGTCGTACCACAGGCCCCTCTAAGTACTAGGCATAGGGCCCAGGCTATTGTTGAAAATGTCTTTTGGGATTAGACTATTCTCTCTGCCAGGATTTCATTTGCCATCTTTCATATTTCCCAGTTCTCCTATACAGTGTTTAATCAGCTGCTAGGGACTGGTTAGAAAGGACTACGGTTCTTCTTGCATTCTGACATCCCTGAAAAGGGAGTGAATTATAAACTTATCTACATACAATTAAATCAAGTCACACACACAGAGAAATGCCTTTTGTACTACAGAGAACTATTTCAAGTAGAAAAAGAGATGCAAATAATACCTCATTTAATCCTTCCAAAGTTTATGACAATTATAGTAATATTATCCCCAATTATTGATGAGAAACTGATGAGAAAGGCTTAAGGATACTACAAGTAAATTGCAGAACAATTATTTAAATCCAGGTCCAAATCCCTTGCTTTCGCTGTTCAACAACTTCCATAGAGAACAAATTAATTGATAACCCTTGGCCTATTATAATTTCTTTCTTTCTGCACTTAGATGTATACAAATATACTAGGTAAATGTAGTATTCAAAATGAATCACTATTGAACATAGAAGTATTTCTTACACACATCAGTGTCACAATTTATAAATTTCTATGTAGTTCTTTCAGTTCTTTTCCATACCTAACAGATAAGGTCAAATCCAAAATTTGTAACCCAAATACAAACATCACAGGACAGGTGTCAGAGTGTAAAACCATCAATACACCTACAAGCTTTCATCAAAGTGAGTTGGCCCTACTGCGTCAGCAAAAATTAAATAATCAATAACTCCTAAAAAGATGGTGCAGAAGTCAGAAGTTTGCTAGAATAACTAGTTCATTCAAGTGAAATTTATTCAAGTGTAGTAAGTAGAGAAGGGAAATCTGAATCTGCAGTCGACCTCCTCAGACTAGATTTAAGGTATAGTATGGATTTTGATGAAGCAGCTTTTGATTCTATGTGTGTTCTGATTTTGGTTTGGTTTTGTTTCTGAAACAGAAGTGAAGTTCCTTATTTGAAGTACATTGTATTGTCTTTTTTTTTTTTTTGGGAATTGTTATTGTCAAGGCTAAATATACCTCCAGTTTTCTATTGGGCCCAACATGAGAACTATATTCAGGAAAACAAGAGCAGAGGAAAGAACAATGTTCCAAATGTACCCTCCCTCACACCATGCCAGATTCATGATAGGCTAAAAGAGACAGCATGCTCTCCACTGAGATCCCTAATGATGCCCCTGAGAGCCCAAGCCATACACACAGTTATGACACAGATAGCAACCACATTTTCTCCCTTGGAGCTTAAAGAAAAGAGCTGGCTCTCAAACCACAGTCAGTAATGTGTAACCACAGCACAAGGCAAAAGAAAAAGAGAGAACATCCCAGTGAAGTATGAGGTTAATCTCAGATAATTATCCCAAGCAATTAGAAATCACCATGGAACACAACTTTCAATCTCACCCTCAGCTTAGATACATCACAAAATGAAAGCGAATGATTAAAAACACTAGGAACTTATAGGCACAAAAGTATGGATGGAAAAGTTATAATGGCCACGTTTCCAATGGACTAAACACTGATATTAGTGTACAGAAAAAATGTTGTCTAGCACTTCAAGGTAATATATATACACAAACATAAAGCCTATGCACATTATAAAAGTAACTTTCCTAGAAAACATTACAGCTAATATAGTATTCTTTTAACTGTATATTGGCCACAAAATAATTCTTCAATTAACTACAATTTTTATTATGTTTTGCAAAGGACAGCAGGCAACAGAGACATAGCAAAAAGAGTGTTGAACACTAGACAATTATGAAAAACAATAAATCTCTAATCTCTTTTTCCCCAATACCTAAATTCATAAAAAGTTCAGATAAAAAGTAAATCAGTGTCTTTTCAACAAATGGTGCTGAGAAAACTGGATATCTACACAAAACAATGGTGTTGAACCCTAACCTTACACTATACATAAAAATTAACTCAAAATGGATCAAAGACGTAAACTTAAAAGCTAAAACCTCAAAACCCTTAGAAGACATAGGGGAAGTCTTCATGACATTGGATTTGCAATGACTGCTTGGATATGACACAAAAGCACAGGCAACAAAAGAAAAATAGATAAACTGGACTTCATCAACTTATGTGCATCAAAGGACACTATCAGGAGAGCGAAAAGACAACATAGAGAAAGGGAGAAAAAATTTTCAAATCACATATCTTATAAGAGATTAATATCCAGAATACATAGAGAACTGCTACAATTCAATAACAACAACTTCAAACCCAATTTAAAAATGAGCAAGGGATTTAAATAAACATTTCTCCAAAGACCTACAAATGGTCAATAAATATATGTAAAGATGTTCAACATCATCAGTCATTAAGCAAATGCAAATCAAAGCCACAATGAAATACAACATCACATCCACTAGGCAGGCTATTACCCAAAAAAATGTAAAATAACAATTTCCCCTCCTATGGCTTACTCCTTTACCTTCTTCAAGTCTTTGCTCAAATGTCATGTTCTCAATGACTCCTACTTTGATCATCCTATTTAAAACCACTGCCTTTCATTATCAATTCACCTTATTGTACTCTATATTTTTTTTCCAAAAGCCCTTATACACTTCTAATATACTATATAATTTACTTACTTATCATGCTTATTGTTATCTGTCTCTCCCATCTATAATATAAGCTCTATGAGAACTAAAATTATTTGTTGTATTCACTAATATATTTTAAGTGCAAGAATAGTACCTATCACATGATGAATGCTTAATAAACATTTGCTGAATGAGTGAACTAATTTCTTGCCTAGAGACAGAAAGTAGCTTAAAATTTTGAAAACCAAATAATTCTTTAAATTAATCAGTTATTATCCTCTTCAACACCAAATATTATCTCCCATTTATTTGTTATCAACAAATAACCAAAGTACTATGGCTTAAAATATAAAGTGTCCCACTTTGCTGAACATTTCAATAGAATGAGATCTTAAAATTTTATTCATATCTTACCATTCACAGTACATGTGACAGTTATTTACTTATTGTCTCCTGACTCTCACATCACCCTTCAATACTCTGCTCTGTGATTCTGGGGCACTATATTTCCCAGGCTCCCTTGCCAGCTGGCTTCCTACTAGGCTCTGCCAATGAGAGGGACTAGTGGGAAACTAGAAGGTGAGAGGAGGAGAGAAGAGACTTCCTTTTTCTAGCTCCTGACAGCATCCCTCCAGCAGCAAAATACACTTATGGCTGCACCATTTTACATTCCCACCAGCAATGGCTTCTTTTAGCACTCCCAATACCAGCTGCCTAACCCCCTCAAAGATACCAACACCAGCTGGCCACACTCCTCTTAGTGATTAGAGCGTAAGCCATGCCATGCTTCCCTCAGTTGTCTGAGCACAAGCCACATGGCACACCCTCTCCCCAGAGGTCCAAGCCCCAGTCATAATCTTTTCCAAGTTCCTAAGTTCAAGTCACCCATGTTCTTCCATTTTGTTCCACCAACCTAATGGCTGGTAACTGCTCCCTACAGTTATATCTGGGTTGCCTCAGCTTCTTTTTGCTTTTCAAGCTTCCAATACCTGTGTAACAAGGATCCTCAATGAAATCCCATCCACTGTAACTATTTATCACGGTTTTTGTTCTCCTGACTAGATGTGACTATACTTGGTATAGTATAACACTTCAGGCAGAGCAGAAGACTGACAACAGAATAAATTTATATTTTACCACTCAGAATTAAACATAATATAGATCTTTTCATACTATCTAAACCAAATAATGAGAAAATAGGCCTTTCAAATAGAACAAATAATAGACTGAGATCTAGAAGCACTATACTCATATCTGTATACTCTCATAGAGTCATAAATTTTCATCTCCAGCCCACTCCTCTCTCCTGCCCATTCCACATTTTCATTTGGATATCTAGCATGCATCTCAGATTGAACATGTCCAAAACTGAGTTTCTTATATTTCCTAAAACCTGTTCCTCCCAAAGCCTTTCCCACCCGACTTAATGGCAACTCTATCCTTATAGCTTCTCAGGCCAGAATCCTGGAGTCATCCTTGACTCCTTTCTCTCTCTCATCCTCCTTATCCAACATATTAGAAAGTGCTGTTAGTTCTTCACTCAAACTATATTCAGAATATAACCACTTCTCACCATCTCCACTGCTACTCCAAGCCACCAATAACT
Source organism: Globicephala melas (assembly GCF_963455315.2). Taxonomy (NCBI): domain Eukaryota; kingdom Metazoa; phylum Chordata; class Mammalia; order Artiodactyla; family Delphinidae; genus Globicephala; species Globicephala melas. The sequence continues at coordinate 39,171,103 of NC_083321.1, read as the reverse complement.
CTCACCTGGATCATTGTAGTAGCCTTTTAAGTGGTCATTCTGCTCCCACTCTTGTGTATCCCTAAAATTTATTCCCAGCAACTACCTAAATGATCCTTTTAAAACATAAGACAAATCATGTTACTCCTCTGCTCAAAACGTTCCTGTGGCATCCCATCTCACACACAGTAAAAGCCAAAATCCTCACAATGATACACCAGTTCCTATATGATCTGGTTCCTGTTACTTCTCTGACTTCATCTCCTATTATTTCCCTTTCACTCATTTGTCTCCAGCCATTCTGGTTTCTTTCCAGTTGCTTTAACATCCAGGCACATTTCAACTTTAGAGTCTCTGCACTGGTCACTCCCTCTGCCTGTAACACTCTTTCCTAGGTATATGCATGGTTCCTTTGTTGTTATTTTATGTCTGTGAGGAAAGATTTTCATCTCAATGAGACCTTTTCTGACCATCCTGCTTAAACCTGGACACATTTCCATACTGGGCACTCCCTATTCCCCTTCCTTATTTTATTTTTCTCCATGGCATTTATCTTTTGCCATACTATATAATAATTTATTTTTTATATTGCCTTTCTCCTTCCACTATAATGTAAGCTCTTTGAGGGAAGGAATTTCTGTTTTGTTCACTGAAGTATCTTTAATGACCATATGGTGCCTGGTACATAGTAAGTACTCAGTAAACATTTGTTAAGTCAAACTCCAAAGCACCAAGGAATGAATAAATATAAAACACACATAGAAATACAGTGTGACATATATGTGTATATATGATCAATATTTACTATATTCTGAAGAATGAAACTGTATTATAAACTCTAATACTATAGTAAGTACTATGCCAAAATTACTTAGACTTTTCTGTCAGAATCTCAAAGTGCATTTATAATCCTACCACATAATACATGGAGGCTCTCTAGCACAGTGTTTAACAGTCAGCCTGCCTGGCTTCTATTATTCTTGCAATATCTACTAACTCTGTGACCCTAGGCAAGTTACTTGACCTCTGTGCCTTATTTTCTTCATTATAAAATAGTACGGTAGTAATAATAAAACCTAGCTCATAGAAATTATGTAAAGGATTAAATTATATAATATATTTAAAGCACTTAGCACAATGCCTGGCCCACAGACAATATTCAGTATATGTTAATTATTATTATTATTCTATAAGGCACCTAATATTTGTTGAAAGACAAGTAAATGCTCTGAAATTCAACATTAAATACTGCCTGGATTTATTTATATTGCAGGCTTACTGAAAGTGAGAATCATTTTATACTTCTTTTATGTCTACCACAGTACTTAACATAGTAATTCAATAAATAATTGGCTGATTTACTGATTAATTGGTGATACATACATTATTAAACCTACTAAAAATATAGGTTACAAAAGCCAGGTTAGTCAAAACGACCAAAATAAGTAACAATGGAGAAGAAACACAAGTTCATCAGTTCTGACTCCTCATTTTATCACACTTATGTGTGATGTTAAAAAATATGCTAAAGCATACTAAAGACTTTTTAAAACTTGTACAGTAGAGAAACACAGATTTTTCTAGCAGAAAAGAAATAATGATATGTTAAGTAAACTTATTGTGGTAATCATTTCACACTAAACATAAGCCAAAACATTACGATGTGCAGCTTAAGCTTACACAGTGCTATATATCAATTATAGCTCAAAAAGAAAGAATGACAAATTAATAGCATAGGAAGAAAAGGCGAAAGGAAAGGGAAAGTAGAGACAGATGGCAGGCTTTAAGTTGAGGAGCCAACCAGTCAAGACTAGGGGAGTCATAAGAGATAACAGAGCACTAACAAAGACTCAGGTTGACAGCTAAGAGTAGGACTTTGTTGGAAAGGCTACTTCTTCAAAAGGTCACACAAAGATAAGCCAAGTTGAGTGAGGGCAATAATAACTGATTCCAAAAGATGTATGCAGGTTAACCTCTGGTCACAAGAAGCTGAACATCTTTCACAGAAGGAGAACTTCAGAAAAATTAAAATAAAAGCAAAGTAATATAAGAATGAAGTTATTAACCATCTTTGAAATGATGGACAAAGCCGGTGTTTGCCATCACTGGCTGAACATCTGGCTGGAATAACTGGAATGGAAAGATCCTTAATTAAAATTTTAATTTAAGTTCTGATATATAAATTTTCTTTCATTTTCTGTGAACCCCTACCCATCATTTTTATGACATTTTATTATTTTTTTCGGATGCTATAAAATCCCACATTAGTTAATGTGAACTATGTTCAGAACTGGTGATGGTCATATGACACAACCATTTTTTAACTCTTCAAAAATGTAATGTCATAGTGTGTAGATTTATTTATCAAGAACAATGGGAGAAGAAAATGACATTGCACAGAAAATTATTCACAGTAGCATGTTAGTCTGTGAATGTGCACATCTATGAACACCAGTGCACAAAAGAAATATAATTTCATCATTAAACTGTAGTTGTGACACAAACTATTTGAGCTTTATGTCCCTAACATGTTTTCATAATTCAGCTTTATGTCCCTAACATGTTTTCATAATTCAGACAACCACAAAGGACAGTTCACAATGTGCAGTTCTGCACTTCTACAAAATGTAGAGAAATAAATTCTCAACATTCGCCTAAAATAGGCTCTTCTTCAATTTCTGCACCACTGATTGAAATCTCCTCCTTTAACACACTCCTCCTTTCATATTTTATTCTCTTCCCTTAGGTCTAACTTCCTTCTTTGAGTTACTTTTTCACTGCCAAATAAGCTTAGCCTCGTATTCTATTAGATAGTTCTTGTCATTTACAACATCTTCCCCTACTGCTCTGGAAACAGTGAATCTTGCGAGCAAATGATGTGGCATCACGCCTGAGATTTTAATTGGTGGGTACAGTCATACCCAGGCATTACCCAAATTTTATTGCAAGAGTTTGTGGTTTTATGGTTTACATGTGCTTAACTCTGTAGTCTTTAAGAAATTAAAGTATATAACAAATATGTTGAATAAATATATATATATATCATATACCCTGAGCATTATTAGATAATCACCATGAGAAAGAAAGAAAGAGAGAAAGGAAGAAAGAAAGAGACTAAATTACCTGTCATTGCTAATACAGCCTCTAAGCCCTTGGTATATTTAATAAATACTGAAGATTATGCATTTTGACCCATCTTTAACTCAATACAATTACAGCTTCTATGCAGATATCATCTCACAATATTACACTGCACCATAATTACCTAAATCATAAAGCCAAATCTTTCTCTGAGCTCCCTATGCCTGCTACAGTCTGAATGTTTGTGTCTTCCCCAAAATTCATGTGTTGAAATCATAACCCCCAAAGGTGAACGTATTAGTAGTGGGGCCACTGGGAAGTGATTAGGTCATGAGGGTAGAGCCCTAATGAATGTGATTAGTGCTCTTATAAAAGAGATCCCAAAGAGCTCCCTAGTCCCTTCCACCATATAACAAGAAGTCTGTGAGCCAGAAGACAGCCCTCACCTGACCATGCCAGCACCCTGATATCAGATTTCTAGCCTCCAGAACTGTGAGAAATAAGTTTCTATCATTTATAAACTATCTATGGTTATTTTGTTATAGCAGCCCAATGGACTAAGACAATGCCTCTTCATCATTCAGAACATCCTGAACTGTATATGCACATACCTGGGAACTACCTATTATAAAACATGTAAAGTCCTACAGAAAAGTCTACCCCCAAAATCAGAAAATCTGTAAACCCTATTCAGAATATTTTCATTGTCAGGAACTCCTTTTTTTTTCAGTTCATTAGAATCTCTTCTAATCAGATTATATAGGCACTCTGAGGTATGCTATCACTAATTCACAGGTTTGTAGCTTTTGTTTCCAACCCTTCTGTCTTCTTAGCAGTTGTGCAGGTAAAATGATGACAATGTATTTCAAACTCGCTCTAAAAATTAACTTTTCCAGCAATACAAATATCACATGTGGAATGCATTTTAAAATAGAAAAAATGATAACTTAGTATTAATGTCTTTACCATTTTCTCCTTTTTTTGTTTTTTTGTTCTTTTTTTGCAGTACACGGGCCTCTCACTGTTGTGGCCTCTCCCGTTGCAGAGCACAGGCTCCGGACGCACAGGCCCAGCGGCCATGGCTCACGGGCCCAGCCACTCTGCGGCATGTGGGATCTTGCCGGACCGGGGCACGAACCCGTGTCCCCTGCATCGGCAGGAGGACTCTCAACCACTGCGCCACCAGGGAAGCCCCTTTTTTGTTTTTTTAAAAATGTTATTGTTTATTTAAAAATTTATTTTATTTATTTTTTTTATTTACTTACATTTTTATTGATTTACAATGTCGTGTTAGTCTCAGGTATACAGCAAAGTGCTTCAGTTATACATATACATATATTCATTCTTTTTCAGATTCTTTACCCATGTAGGTTATTACAGAATATTGAGTAGAGTTCCCTGTGCTATACAGTAGGTCCTTGTTAGTTATCTATTTTATATATAGTAAGTGTGTGTATGTTAATCTCAAACTCCTAATTTATCCCTCCACCCATGTTTCCCCTTTGGTAACTATAGGTTTGTTTTCCAAATCTGTGCATCTGTTTCTGTTTTGTAAATAAGTTCCCTTGTATCATTTTTAAAAATTAGATTCCACATATGAGTGATGTCATATGATATTTGTCTTTGTCTGACTAACTTCACTTAGTATGATAATCTCTAGGTCCATCCATGTTGCTGCAAATGGCATTATTTCATTCTTTTTATGGCTGAGTAATATTCCATTGTATATATATATATATATACCACATCTTCTTTACCCATTCCTCTGTTGATGGACATTTAGGTTGCTTTTTATCATTTTCTCCTATCTAGCACTAGACTTACATCCTAATCTCTGCTTAAACATGTGCCATAATGACTCAAATATTTTAAATAATTAAAATTAAAAATAGGAGATGACTTATCCCCTGCAAAATCAAAGAAATAGTAAAGTAAAATTGCTTTTGAAAACCAGAAAAATACTTAGAAAGGAATGACCCGATTCGTTGTTATTCCTTTCATGTTCATTCCTTTCTCTTTTTCTCTCTCTCCCTCTCCTCTCCCTCCCTCCCTTTTCCCTCCTTCCCTCCCTCCCTCCCTTTGTCTCTCATTTTCTACACTTTTCCCCCTTCTCTTTATTTCTGTAATTATTGAGGCCATGCCACGTTGTATCACTGTTTTAAGAAAAGGAAACAACCAAGTCAAAAACCACAGGGTGAAAGTATGAAAGTTAAACTTAATGCTAACATTATGCCTATTAGCAATTTTTTAAATGGAACTTAAAGGGTTATCTAACCAAAAATGACTACTGCCATTAGGGAAAAGATATGAGAAATAGTTACAACTTCATCAACTTACATTTTTAAAAAATCTCAAAAGCTCACTATTTTTAACTAACACTTCTTAAACCCTTTTCATACTTTACTAGTCCACACCAATTACTTTTCAGCCTACTCACTCAAACAGAAGTTATACACATTATAAAACAGAGTAATGACATTTTTTACTTATCAAACCTAATCTCTCCAGATGAGATTAGATAGTTTGCATCACTGAACCAAAGACTGTTACAACTGAAAAGGAAAGAGGTCTAGAAAGCTTAAACACCTTGCTTAAGCAAGTAACTTGTTGTTAATTAGTAGGAGAGAGAGTTCAGACTAGAATCCATTTCTCTAAACTCCAAGGCACCAAAGAAGATTGGGACTAGAATACAGACATCCAAACTTCAAAGCACTGACCACCATATATAAAAGACAAAGGAAATGGCTATGGTCCTAAAGGACTCACTAAAAACCTATAGTTGCATACTTCTCTGATGAATGATATATGATTATAGTAATGGAGGCAATTGCAGATCTAATACAAACAGTATATTCAGAAAACAATTTGGTTAATCTCAAGTCATTTATGTATAGTTCTGGAATACATAATGTGATTTTTTTTCCTCCTGGATCAATACCTTCTGAATTACATTGATTCAAGGTCAATATTAAAATAAACTAGAAATCCCCCCAAAACTGGCAAGGGGTGACAGTAGAGACAAGAGTTGAAACAGAGAAAGAGAAACATGCTGGTTGTTAAGGGGAAGTCATCCCAGGATTAAAAAACTGTTGTACTTAATGTTCAAGACATAATCCATGCATGTTTGATAGAGTTAGCTATAATTATAAGCAGAATCTTTCACCTACTTCCTCTACACTCCTGCCTTTAAATGGCTAAAACCTCTTTTCAAAAGATGGTTACTGGGAATATGGGAAAAGTTGAGCAAATTGGATTTTAAAATCACAGCACTCTTGCTAAGGGTAAGAGTTTCATATGGTCTCTATGAGGTTAAAGTGAAGAAAATAAGGGAAGAATTCTTCGTGATCATCATTGAAGCCCGTGACTACATTCTATAGACCAAGCATAGAGCAACTTATATCTCCCCAGGCAACTGTTGAAAATGGGGAAAACAATGCACTATTGATGGAACATTTCAGACTCCAGAGCTGACTGTTGTTATCTCTTTAACACTAACTAAACTTAACCCTGATGGAAAGAAGAGAAGAGGCGGGGCGGGGGGGGGGGGGGACGGAGGGACCAGAGTGGGTGGGAGAGATGGAGAGAAGGTAGGAAAGAGAAAAGGAGAGAAAAAGAAAAATAAGAAAGTAGTAAGGGGTATTATTATTCTTCAGAACACTAAAAACTCAATCTACAAAGAAACGTTTTATATATAAAAAAAGGTGTGGTTACAGAGATATTCAAGTTATTGGCATTTGTTTCTAAGCAAAGAGGACTTCAACTTTTAAAATACAGTAGTAATAGCTATACCATCGCGACTGATTGAGCCTTACTCTCTTTTTGTGGTAATGTGTACTGCATCAAGAGAGATAAAGAGGAAGAATAAAAATAAATAAATAGATCAATAAAAACTAAAGGGGGCTTCCCTGGTGGCACAGTGGTTAAGAATCCGCCTGCCAATGCAGGGGACACGGGTTTGATCCCTGGCCCGGGAAGATCCCACATGCCACGGAGCAACTAAGCCCGTGCGCCACAACTACTGAGCCTGCGCTCTACAGCCTGTGAGACACAACTACTGAGACCATGTGCCACAACTACAGAAGCCCACGTGCCTAGAGCCCATGCCCCACAGCAAGAGAAGCCATGACAATGAGAAGCCTGTGCACCACAACGAAGACTAGCCCCTGATCGCCACAACTAGAGAAAGCCGTGCACAGCAATGAAGACCCAACACAGCCAAAAATAAAAACAAATAAATTAATTAAAGAAAAAAAGACTAAAGGAACCAGGGTACTTAAAGCCCTTTAGTTATTAGCTTCTTTCCATCCAACTACTCAAAACTGTAATGTTAGTTTACTTTCTTGTTTAAATCTCAGTTTCCAGGTATGCAAGGACAAAACAAAATAAAAATGAATTTTTTCCTCCAACAAAAATTGCAACTTAAAGCCAGTTGGTCATAGGAGTGAGGCTGTCCATGCAAGGTAATGGTGAAAATACTCTGTCACTATTAAAAGAGCTAAAGTTGTATAAACACTCAAACTAAGTGAACAGGATTTCCTTTTATCAGAAGAGAGGAAGAAGTGATTTCACAGTATAAAGAAGAAATACAATTTGGAATAGGGTAAAAAGCCACTTGAAGACATTATCTTAAAATAATATTTACTGTATTATTATTATTATTACCATCATCTGGTTTCTTGCACATGTGACTCTGCCCAAGCATATGGATTTATATCTACATTCGTTGGTTTATTATCCTATAGAATAGGAGACATGTATTGTACTCTAAATTCAACAAGTTTAATGTGCCTCTCCTTTACACTCAGAAAATATAAACAAGCACTTAAAAAGTAAAAATGTTTCTTTTACCATGAAATATTAATTTTAAGCTTATTAGAAATTGGTATTTCACCTTACAATGGGGAGACACATATGGAGCTGATCACAACAGTGTGATTTCAAACTGCTGAGGGGAGTATGAATCAGTGCATCCTTTCTAGAAAGCGATTTGGCAGTATATCAAAATCATTAAAAATACTCTTTGAACTATATTTTAGATGTCTAGGAATTTATTCCACAGAAGCAATCATGGTGGTATTCAAAGATTTATATGTTAAATATGTTCACTGAAGTACTGCTTATGGTAGAGAAAAATTAAAACTACCTAAATTTCAGCAGTTAGTATTAACATATTTAACACTTATTAAACAACTTGTGTTGACTGCCTACTATGTGCTAAGCACAGTGGATTAAATTTAAAATGTATCCTTAAAGTAAAATATAATGTATCAGTTTAAAAATCATATGATCCCAAACCGTTTTATAAATTTAGTATACTTCTGGAAAAATCACAAACAGAGATTTTTTGGTGGGTGGGGGAAGAAATGATAAAATTACTCTAAACTTCATCTGGAAAAATAAATGCTTGAGAATAACACAGATAATCTGAAAAAGAAACATAATTCAATTAAAAAATATAAAATATCACTAATTAAAAGTGTGCCAAATGGATGGCCAGATTGATTATTAATAAAAGAAGTTAAAAATGGACGCAAGTATCTCTAAGAATTTAGTCTAGGATAACTGCACTGTTTAAAGGATGGATTATATGACTAATATTGCTGGGAAAATTGGTTCTTTATATCTTAATAGCATATCATGCAACAAAATAAATTTCAGATGTATTAAAAAATTAAATGTAAAAAAAAAGATAATGTTATAATAAAATACAAGTGAATATTTACATAATGTTGGGTGGAAAAGACATTCCTAAAAATGACACCAAAGGCAGAAACTCTAAAGGAAAAAAATAAAAGTTTAGATTTGATGAGAGAATTGATTTTCTAAAAACTTTAATTGAAACACAAAATACAGTTGGAAACGAATCTGCATCATATAAGATAAAGGATTAATATTTCAGCATGTAAATACCTTTTACAAATGAATAAGTATTAACTGTCGATTATAATAATGTGCATTACTTTGTGCTGGACTACTCGAAATATTTTACATATGTTCATTCATTTGATCCTTTCAACAGCCCTATGACACACAGAAAACTTTTACAGATAAGGAAACTGAGGCACCAATAGATTAAGTAAACACCCAAGGTTACAGAGTTGGTAAGTAGTGATGGTAGAGCCAAGATTCAAATACTGTCACCAACAGTCTGACTCTAAAATTGAAGCTACTTCTCAAAGGATATGAGTAAGAAATTTATTTTTTTAAAAAGAAAAGAAAGAAATGAAATGCAAATGAGCAATAAACAAATGAAGAAATATTTCATTTCACAACTAATCAAAGAAATACAATTATACTAAAAATAAGCTACCATTTTCTACCTGTCATATTAGCAATGGCTGAAAATAATGACAGTAATATTGTAAGCAAGGATGTGGCAAGATGAGTACTCTCGTACACTGCTAGTAAAAGTAAACTGGTTCAACTTTTCTAGAGGGCATTTTGGAAATACGTATCAAATGCCTTTAAAAAGTGACTAACCGACAATTCATTTCTAAAAATTTGAACTAAAGAAACCATCAGAGATGTGTGCAAAGATTGAGCTACAAAAGAGTTTATTGCAATGTTGTTAATAATAGTAAAAAATTTAAAAATAACTATAGATGATCAGTTAAACTATGGAATGTCCACAAATAGAATAGTATGCAACCATTAAAAATAATGATGTAAAATAATAGTGGTTCATAGGAAAATATAAACGATATGATATATATTGTTAAATAAAAAAGCAGAATATAAAGCATTTGTTACCATATGATTCCATTTTTGTTTAAAAAGGAGATATAGATATAAACATTAGAGAGAGAAACATAAAATTTTAATACTGGATGTATATAACCTTGATATTATAATGATTATATATGGACAAGGAAATGCAGTTTTTTTTTCTTTTTATTTTTATATGTGTTTCCTAAATTTCTTATATGCAGTAACTGTTACTTTTGTACTAAAAAACAGTTCATTTTAAAAAGAAAAGGTATGCAGGAGTATATTTAATGACATGGGGAAATCATCATGGTATGTTAACTTTTAAAAAGTAGCTTGCAAAACAGCATGTGCAATAAGATAACATTTTTCATTTTTCTTTTAAATACTACATGTATCTAAGTAGAAGAACTTGAAGGATATAATCAGTATAAGCATTTTTAAGGTATCTCTAGATGTCATTATGGAAGTTTTTTTTAGTTTCTTTTTTACATTTTCCAAATTTTCTCCAATAACCATGGTTTGTTTTTTAATCAGAAAAAAAAAAGCAATGAAAAAGACTATATTTTACTCTTTTCTCCAAATCCATTCTAATTGTTAAACAAGCCTATAATTTATGGAAAAGCAAAAAATAACATATGCCTTCTTATTGTCAAAACAGACACAAAAAGATGTGATAGTTTCTCTTCAAAATGCAAATCTCATAAATGTATTAGTATATTCTATCCAATTAGAAATTGTATTTAAAATGATGAAACTCTAAAAGTACTTTATCAAGCTGCAAATGAGCCCTACAAAGCAATGAGGTAAATCTTCTTGATACGTGTCCATCTATTGATAGACAGTAAATATAGTAAATTAAAATAACTGCACATGGTTAAATGTTTGATTTAAAACAAAATAAACGTTGACACTGGTCATCAATATGGCAAAACAAAAAAATTGAATAGGGATCAATTATTTGGCAGTGTAGCATTACCAACAGTCCTGATCTGGATTCCTAAATATGTGATCTTGAGCAAATCAACTAATCTCATCAAGTTTTAGATTCCTCAGCTTTAAACTTACAGTGAAAAATTAGACTCTTTGGCTTTAAAATCACAGTAAAAATGGATAGAAATATAAATAATTTTCATATAGCTAAGCTAATATAAAACCTGGAGTACCTCCAAAATCAGTATCTACTTCATTAAATATAGATGAAGATGGTAAAAACATGAGACAAAAAGAGAATTTCCAAAGAAAAGAAAAGAAAGAAAGAAGATAAAGAGGAAAAAGCAGACACCCTTGAAGAACTTCTTTCACAGGGAATCAAGACTCAGAAAAACTTACTAGCTTTTTTCCATTTTCAGAAAGCCAGAAGAACTGGGGACCAAATTTCTGAATTTTGGCCACAAGCCCCAAGTCTAACTAATCACCCAGTAGCACTCCTCCACATGGAGAAGCTGATATAGCATCAACAAATTCTTTATCAAAATCAACACTGTAACATTGAGAAAATTAAAAGTGTTGTAATCTATAAATGGCCCAGCCTGTTCTGTTGAAACTTTATCCCAGTTGGACACTATATTTAAAAGTATGTTCAAAAAAAGTTTCTCTTTACCTCTGCTACAATTTTATTGTCATATATATTTTCTTCCATTTCTTAGAAAGTTTGCTTGTTCCTGTAATTTTGCATATGATATTTATATACATTCTTCATGGAAATATACATAATATAGTCAGTTTCATTTTTCTTGCTAAGGGAGAAAACATGCTTGAAATCTTTTATTTGTCAATACAAAACTCTAGTCCCTTATGTCAACTTTCACTGACTTTCCATCTCCTTAAAATTTCACTTTCCTCCCCATTTCCTCCTCCAGTCCAAATACACACACACAAACAAACACACACAGAGGGATACACAGGCAGAATGCTAGACTTTAAAAAATAAACATTCAAACATAAAGTCACCTGAGGTTGACAAAGTTGTAAGCTCTTTCAAAAAAAAAAAGAAAGTTCGTTAAAGTAATAAAAGAAAGCATTAGACATTCTAATCAAAATCTGGTAATTTCTTTTTTTTCTCTAAGTCAATGTTATTATCCAAGATAATAAACCACCATTACAATAAGCCAATTCTCACAGTTAATCATTATAAAAGAAAAGCAAAAGCCTTAAAAAGCAAAAGTCTTTACCTATCAAAATATTTTTTACTTATTACAGGTTTTCTGGATATCTCAATATTGCTTCTCTCCCAACCATCATCAAACCATCCAATAAACACCTCTGTCAAACACACTGTCTTTCAGCTTATAAATAACAACATACCTGGCACCTGTACACATAAAGAGCAACCTAAATGTTTAATCAAATACCTCAACTTCAGAAATTAGCTTCTCCCCTTTATCCTTTGGTGGCCACAGTATCTTCATTGGAAGCCTCTATTGCTGTCATTATTTCTAATTTGAAATCATCCTCTATCTCCACACCCTTCCACGAAGGAAACATAGTTTTTATCTTTGTCTTGCACATGTACACCATAGTGGGGGGGGGGGGGTAGAGTAAATTGCCATTTGCAACTTTCTTTCAAAAATAAAATAGCAAATAAACAAGGAGTCCTCTCCATTACAGGATACCAATGCACATTCAACACTCAAGTCAGCTGCTGGACTCCACTGTTAACCTAATTGCCTAATGTATCATATTTTCAAATGGCAGAAAAAAAATTTCACAACCTGGGAAGAAATTATATGAAGGTAAAGAGACACTATATTTGACACCTCACGTGAAGCTTGTGTCCATTCCAAATAAAGTACTGTAACTTTGAATGTTTCTGTATTTATGTCTAAGAAATAATTTAAAATGAAGTTACAAAGTTCACAGTGAGGTCATTGTCAACTTCAGGGTAGATCTTAAGGAAGGAGAGAGAGAATAATGGAAGACACTACTTAGGTTATTTTTGAAGTGAAAAATATACTGTTTTCATAGGCAAAGACTTAAGATTGTTGGTTTTTACAGAACTCAGAGATTTGAAAAATAGTTCAAATTAAAATAATAATAGTAACACTTGTAAAGCACTTATTGTACAAGCATTATTGTAGTTATTTTACATATATTAACTTATTTAGTCCACAAAACAAACAACACATATTGGAGTAGGTATTAGTATGTAGATATTATTATCACTATCCCCATTTTACATATGAGAAAGTAGGCACATATAAATTAACTTGTCCAAGATTACGCTAGTAATCCTCAAGTCAGGATTTTAATCTAGGCAGACAAACTTTAAAGACCAAGTTCTTAACCACCACTTAACCTCTGAACTACCATAGAATAATCAAATGAGGCTTTTTCCTTGGAATTACTCCTTCATTTCATGTATAATTAGAAATATACATTGAGATTAAAACCTGTTTCCCCAAGAAGGATAGCTATGGACAATCAATACAATGGTGTTTTGGTTAATTACTGTATTAACGTCTATGTAAATCCATAAATCAGTACTTTTTGATATAAGAAATTTGGCAGAGAATACACTCATGATTCTATGAATTATGAATGACGGGCTTATTTAACAACAATAAGAATTGCTCCTTCCTTGGTAAATTTTTTAAACTTCATTCTTTTAGGATTAATTTGCCCTGAATATTGAGTTCCTTAGACACCCATGTTTCTCCATAGATCATCTATACAGCAACATCCTTATAACAGAGTAATGAGGAGAATTAAAAAGGAAGCAAAAGCCAAAACAGATGTCAAAGTAATACATTAAAGCTCATTTACTTTTCTTAAAGAATAATTCTGGAGCTCAGAATCTATTTACTTTTACTTCAGATAAAATTATAGTGCTTTTAATTATTTGAGGGGCACTCCTGGGTTCAAACCCTGATTCTACTACTTACTAGTATTATGATCTTGGGCAAGTTATTCAGCTTCTCTGAATCTAGGTATTTCTAACTGTAAAACAGTCCACCTCACTGGAGTGTTGCAGAAATAAACCCAATTAACATAGTATATGTAAAGTTCTTAGCACAGTGCCTCGCATATAGTAAGCGCTCATAAATGGTTCTCTGTTGTCTAAGAAAATTGAACTAACAATAATCCAGGGACTCACTGTGTATTAACATAGTGAGTTAACATGTTATGTAAAGTTCTTAGCACAGTGCCTCGCATATAATAAGTGCTCATAAATGGTTCTCTGTTGTCTAAGAAAATTGAACTAACAATAATCCAGGGACTCACTGTGAAAATTAAATAGCATAATTCATGTGAAAGCACCTGTATTAGTGCTATACAACAGAAAGGAACTTTATAAAATGCTAGTTTTCCCCCTCTTCTTATCTAATTTAACAGCCCACAGCTGAATAGAAATAGCAGTTCATAGGAGTATGGAAGAAGGATTAATATTACTAGAGGCAAAAACACTAATTACCAAGAAATGACATTTTACAGTCTGGAAACAAAGGCAAAGACAGAAAATCCAAAATGCAGACACCAGAACTCAAAAAGCACAGCAGTTTGGGGGCCCGCTCAACATAGAGATAAGTAGCCTTAATAGACAATTCAACTCAAGAAGCAGTTCAGGAATCAGAAGTGCATCATGATGACTCTGAGCCACAAAGGCAAGCTGCTAGGTAATTAAATTTTTAAATTATAATTTAAAACTGGATATGATATAAGCTTAACTATATATACATTACCCAAAAATTTTAACAGGGGTTATCTCTGGTAATGGAATTATGGGTGATTTTAAATATTCCCTTCTTTTTTTTTTTTTTTTTTTTTTTTTTTGCGGTACGTGGGCCTCTCGCTGTTGTGGCCTCTCCCGTTGTGGAGCACAGGCTCCGGACGCGCAGGCTCAGCGGCCATGGCTCACGGGCCCAGCCGCTCCGCGGCATGTGGGATCTTCCCGGACCGGGGGCACGAACCCGTGTCCCCTGCATTGGCAGGTGGACTCTCGACCACTGCACCACCAGCGAAGCCCTTCATTTTTAAAAAAAATATTTCTAAACAACAAAGTATTTAGGAAATCAGAATGTATAGGAAACGTATAAAAATAATGTTGGTGCTTAAAGAGGCAGTCTTTAGAAATTTAAGAAACACATGAATGTGTATTAGAGGGATTAACTCATTCTGTGTTGAGTTCCTTGTTCAAATAGCCAAATCGATCCTTGAACAATAAAGGTATAACAAAAATGTAATTATTACGAAAAAATTGATTACATGTTGCACAATAAATTAACTTGAAAAAGCAAAAACTGCTAGAAGTAGATTCATCTTAGAGGTTCCATTTTAAATAGCAGTCAGTATCAACACAAAGCTTATAACAGGAACCACATACGATTACCTCTATCTTTGCTTGCAACAATTCTGACACACCCTCATTTTTAGGGTAAAAAATGTCTAAAAAAACTCTAGGGAAACAGCAAAATAAACTGATAAAATGGACAAAATTTCAAGCAGCATAGTCATAAGTGAAATGCACTTTACCTTCTAAAATAAAAGAATGCTTTAAGCAATTTAGCTATTACTGAGCAATCACTGACTCTGCACAGTTGAAAAAGAAAGAAAAGATGGCAGCATAAAAAGAAAATTAACACATCAGAAATGAACCTACAGCAAATTTTTTTCTTTCTGATCTAGTATGTGTATCTCTCTTTGGAACTGTCCCACTGAATACCATGTAGAATTAGCAAACATGCCAGACAGCAGCACATACAGCAGATCCCAGAGGACTTTTTCATTTAGAAAAAGTGCTTCTTTCCAGAAATATAAATCATTTTCCTGTTTCTTCACTAACTAGAGCTTCAATTTTAAAAGAGAGAAAGGCAGAAGAATAAACAGGCACAAAGTACTGGGACACTGAAAACTCTCAATTACTTTCAATATTGGTTATTATTATCAGTAGTATTAATAGTACAGTGCTAGTACAGATTTGAGATGGACTAAATGAAACACAGTCACACAGTTAATCTGTGGCATAGTCAGAACCAGAATTTAGATTTTGTGCTTCCCAATTACAATTAATATTCAATTCCCCTTTTGCATAATTTCCTGTAAAACTTGCTATCTCCAGATCTATTATAATTGGCTCTTTAGCTGATAGAGCTGTGACAATTTCATTTCTTTTCTTGGACTCCAATTGTCAGTGGCCTAAAGGCAATGGACACCATTAATATCAGAGATATTTATATTTTGTAATAAAATGAGGGTAAGTCTAAATCATGCCTGTAAATTGTTTTGTTAAGGGCATTTTATCTTTGGAAAACAAAAATGTTCTTTAGGTGTGATTTTACTCTTAGTAGTGTCATCGCTTTCACGTCTTCTTTCCGTCACTTAAATGTACAAATAAATATTAACTATTTCCATCATTGTTTACTTTCAATAAACAGGTAAAGAAAAATAAAACAAATATCTTTCCTTTATTAATATGTTTGGGAGCATATTTTAATCAATTTTTAAATTGGATACAGCCAAGTCTTAGAAATGCAAACTCCTATGATCACAAGAGACACCGAGTTTTTCCTGGTGCTTAAAGGAAAGGGCATAATACATAAGTTTCTAGTTCTCATTCATTTTCTGCTCTTTTGAATTAATTAATGTGTGGAAATCCTAGGCAACTGCTATATCATTTGTCACTGAACTGAGTCCAAAGGAAAAAAACACGTAAAACATTATTTAATTAAAATTTTCATTTTTTTCTCTCCCACTTCCTACTAGCTAATAGTCATTCAAACTAAAAGGACAGTTTCATGTTTGTTGCTATCAAATTAATTGCCTCAGGCCACTTTAGTACCTTCAGAGATCTGTGGCTGCTGGAGCCATATTATTCTCTGGGGTCAATCCCTTGAATATGGCTCTCAAGCTCCTGGACTTATTTCAAAGCTGTCTTTGGCAAATTCAAAAACTCACAGGAATACTCTGCTTGTATTGGTATACATATGGCTCTTGAGGAATGCTAGCGGAGTTTTTTTTTTTCCCTCCTACATGTGGTTTTGCATTTAGCTTGGGGAATGGGAGAATATTGAGAGTTGGAGGAGAAATCCATACTACCTTAGTAATTGTATTGCAATGCAGGAAAAGCAGAACAAAGAAAAGCTTACTTTTCTAAGTTGAGGACACCACATTGGGAAATCTTTTTTTTTTTTTTGCTACCTGAATTGTGGTCCTAAAACATAAAATCTGATCATGTCAATATCCTGCTTAAAAACCTTTGTTACTTCTTCACAACCTACAGATTGTATCAGATTCCAAACCATCTTTTTAATCTCATCTTCACACACACACACACACACACACACACACACACACACACACACAGAGCAACTTAGACCTTCTCTATTCTCTGTTGATTGTTCTTAGTCATCTTTACCTGATTTTTGTTTCTAGAGCTTGCAAGCTTCTTCCCAATTTATGGCCTTCCAAAAACTCTGTTCCCTCTTACGTCTCCTCTTCACCAAATTATCTCTTACTCATCTCATCTTTTATACCTCAGCTTTAAGATCACTAATGCAGAGTCACCATCCTTGATCCCAAGCCCAGGTTAGGTCTCCCTTTCCCTTCACAGTATTTATTATCTTATAATTAAATATTTATTTAATGTCTTCCTCTTTTTTGGACTGTAAACTCTTCAAGAAAAGGGACAACATACATTTTAGTTCACTGCTGTATTCCTAGCTCATACATACTTGACATTCATTGGATATAGAAGATACTGTTATTATTCAAAATTCATTATGTGAGTCTCCAAAATTACATAGGAAGTGAAAGGCATCAAAATGTAAAAATATTCACTAAAGAACTTAACATTTTTAAAAATTAGTCTTCACTCAAACATCTCTCACAGATTAATTTAACTGTATCTCACCCATTTAGATAAATTTCTTTGTATCTTTGATAATCACTGCCCAGTGACCTCCAACTTGTCTGCATATTGTAGTGACATGGAGCCTTCAAAAAATATTGATGCCTGGGTCCCATTCCCAAAGACTGATTTAATCGATTGAAGTGCAGGCTAAGAATAGGAATACTTTTAAAAATTGCCAGATAATTTTTTTCAGTCAAGATTGAGACTCAAGTTAAGCTGACTGATGGATATTGCATTGTAGAATATTGTAAATAATATTCAAAATAAAAATGTAAAATGAATTCAAAGTGAAATTGCAAATCCTGTAAAAGAAGCAGGAACTTGTGAGATACATAGTGCTGAAGACCAGCTCAGATTATTCACAAATCAAGAATTTGCAGTTAGCCAAGATAGAAACTGAAGAAACAAAAACTGGCAAGAATGATAGTTGACATGGTAGATTATTCAAAAGAGAATGATTTGAATATAAAAAGATTAGGCAAAGTCCTTAGAAAATGTTCTCTGCAAAAATGGTACCACAATGTCAAAAGTGATTGTTGCTATCATAATATTTGACCTGAAAAGTTATTCTTAAGAAACAGAAAGAGGACAGATCATCCAAAATGAAAATAAATAAGGAAACACAAGCTTTAAATGATACATTAAACAAGATGGACTTAATTGATATTTATAGGACATTCCATCCAAAAACAACAGAATACACTTTCTTCTCAAGAGCTCATGGAACATTCTCCAGGATAGATTATATCTTGGATCACAAAAGAAGCTTTGGTAAATTTAACAAAACTGAAATTGTATCAAGTATCATTTCTGACCACAACACTATGACTCTAGATATCAATTACAGGAAAAAATCTGTAAAAAATACAAACACATGGAGGTTAAACAATACACTACTTAATAACCAAGAGATCACTGAAGAAAGGAAAGAGGAAATGAAAAAATACCTAGAAACAAATGACAACGAAAACACGATGACCCAAAACCTATGGGATGCAGCAAAAGCATTTCTAGGAGGGAAGTTTATAGCAATACAATCCTACCTTAAGGAACAAGAAACATTTGAAATAAACAACCTAATCTTACACCTAAAGCAATAGAGAAAGAAGAACAAAAAACACACAAAGTTGGCAGAAGGAAAGAAATAATAAAGATCAGATCAGAAATAAATGAAAAAGAAATGAAGGAAACAATAGCAAAGATCAAAAAACTAAAAGCTGGTTCTTTAAGAAGATAAACAAAATTGATAAACCATTAGCCAGACTCATCAAGAAAAAAAGGAAGAAGACTGAAATCAATAGAATTAGAAATGAAAAAGGAGAAGTAACAACTGACACTGCAGAAATACAAAAGATCACGAGAGATTGCTACAAGCAACTATATGCCAATAAAATGGACAACCTGGAAGAAATGGACAAGTTCTTAGAAAAGCACAATCTTCCAAGACTGAACCAGGAAAAAAGAGAAAATATAAACAGACCAATCAGAAGCACTGAAATTGAAACTGTGATTAAAAATCTTCCAACAAACAAAAGCCCAGGACCAGATGGCTTCACAGGCAAATGCCATCAAACATTTAGAAAAGAGCTAACACCTACCCTTCTCAAACTCTTCCAAAATATAGCAGAGGGAGGAATACTCCCAAACTCATTCTACGAGGCCACCATCACCCTGATACCAAAACCAAAAAAAGATGTCACAAAGAAACAAAACTACAGTCCAATATCACTGATGAACACAGATGCAAAAATCCTCAACAAAATACTAGCAAACAGAATTCAACAGCACACTGAAAGGATCATACACCATGATCAACTGGGGTTTATCCCAGGAATGCAAGGATTCTTCAATATATGCAAATCAATCAATGTGATAAACCATATTAACAAATTGAAGGATAAAAACCATATGATCATCTCAATAGATGCAGAAAAAGCTTTTGACAAAATTCAACACTCATTTATGACAAAAACCCTCCAGAAACTAGGCACAGAGGGAACTTACCTCAACATAATAAAGGCCATATATGAAAAACCAACAGCCAACATCATTCTCAAAAACTGAAATCATTTCCACTAAAATCAGGAACAAGATAAGATTGCCCACTCTCACCACTATTATTCAACAGAGTTTTGGAGGTTTTAGCCACAGCAATCAGAGAAGAAAAAGAAATAAAAGGAATCCAAATCGGAAAAGAAGAAGTGAAGCTGTCACTGTTTGCAGATGACATGATACTACATAATGAGAATCCTAAAGACTCTACCAGAAAACTACGAGAGCTAATCAATAAATTTGGTAAAGTTGCAGGATACAAAATTAATGATCAGAAATCTATTGCAGTCCTATACACTAATGATGAAAAATCTGAAAGAGAAATTAAGGAAACACTCCCATTTACCATTGCAACAAAAAGAATAAAATACCTAGGAATAAAACTACCAAAGGAGACAAAAGACCTGTATGCAGAAAACTATAAGACACTGATGAAAGAAATTAAACATGATACAAACAGATGGAGAGATATAAAATATTTTATATAAAGAGTGTTGATTCTTCCAATCCATGTTCTTGAATTGGAAGAATCAACATTGTGAAAATGAATATACTACCCAAAGCAACCTACAGATTCAATGCAATCCCTATCAAACTACCAATGGCATTTTTCACAGAACTAGAACAAAAAAATTCACAATTTTTATGGAAACACAAAAGACCCTGAATAGCCAAAGCAATCTTGAGAAAGAAAAACGGAGCTGGAGGAATCAGGCTCCTGAACTTCAGACTATACTACAAAGCTACAATAATCAAGACAGTATGGTACTGGCACAGAAACAGAAATAAAGATCAATGGAACAGGATAGAAAGTGCAGAGATGAACCCATGCACATACAGTCACCTTATTTTTGATAAAGGAGGCAAGAATATACAATGGAGAAAAGACAGCCTCTTCAATAAGTGGTGCTGGGAAAACTGGACAGCTATATGTAAAATTGAAATT
This sequence comes from Globicephala melas, assembly GCF_963455315.2. Classification (NCBI taxonomy): domain Eukaryota; kingdom Metazoa; phylum Chordata; class Mammalia; order Artiodactyla; family Delphinidae; genus Globicephala; species Globicephala melas. The sequence goes on along the minus strand of NC_083321.1, from coordinate 39,150,491 downwards.
AGAACACTTCCTAACACCATACACAAAAATAAACTCAAATGGATTAAAGACCTAAATGTAAGGCCAGACACTATAAAACTCTTAGAGGAAAACACAGGCAGAACACTCTATGACATAAATCACAGCAAGATCCTCTTTGACCCACCTCCTAAAGAAATGGAAATAAAAACAAAAATAAACAAATGGGACCTAATGAAACTTCAAAGCTTTTGCACAGCAAAGGAAACCATAAACAAGACGAAAAGACAACCCTCGGAATGGGAGAAAATATTTGCAAATGAAGCAACTGACAAAGGATTAATCTCCAAAATATACAAGCAGCTCATGCAGCTCAATATGAAAAAACAAAACAACCCAATCCCAAAATGGGTAGAAGACCTAAACAGACATTTCTCCAAAGAAGATATACAGATTACCAACAAACACATGAACGAATGCTCAACATCACTAATCATTAGAGAAATGCAAATCAAAACTACAATGAGGTATCACCTCACACCAGTCAGAATGTCCATCATCAAAAAAATCTACAAACATTAAATGCTTTTCTCTCACTTTTTCCCAGCTTACCCTTCCCCCTCCCCGTGTCCTCAAGTCCATTCTCTAGTAGGTCTGCGTCTTTATTCCCATCTTGCCCCTAGCTTCTTCATGACCATTTTTTTTTTTTAGATGCCATATATATGTGTTAGCATACAGTATTTGTTTTTCTCTTTCTGACTTAATTCACTCTGTATGACAGACTCTAGATCCATCCACCTCACTACAAATAACTCAACTTCATGATTGAGTTATTTCTTAAATATTTGATAGAATTCACCAGTGAAACCGTTTGGACCCATAGTTTTCTTTATTAAAAGTTTTATTTAATTTAAAAATTCCATGTCTTTTATAAATGAAGTGCTATTTAGGTTTTCTGTTTCATCTTGTATCAATTTTAGTAAACTGTATTTTTCAAGGAATTTATCCATTTCTTCTAAGTAGTACAAGTATACCTCATTATATTGCACTTTGCTTTATCACATTTTGCAGATATTGTGTTTTCTACAAATTGATGTTTTTGAGGCAACCCTGCATTGGCAGATGATGATTAGCATTTTTTTTAGCAATAAAGTATTTTTAATGCTATTGCACACTTAATAGACTACACTATAGGGTAAACATAACTTTTATATGCACTGGGAAACCAAAAAAATTTGTGTGACTATTGCAATATTCACTTTATTGCAGTGGTCTGGAACTGAATGTACAATATCTCCAAAATATGCCTGTATGATTTTTTGGCATAAGATCTTCATAACATTCCCTATTATCTGTTTAATCTCTATTAATTCTTCACTGAGAATTCCTCTTTCATTCCCGATATTGGTAAGTTATGTTCTCTTTTTTCTTGGTCTTTACCAAAAACTTTTACCTATACATTTTTCTTGCTTTCAGTAGTTTATTTTAATGTGCCTAGGTGTATTTTTCTTTGCAATTATCCTACTTGAAGTTCACTGAACTCCTTAAATCTGTAAATTTATATCTTTCACTAAATTTGGGAAATTTGGAACCACTATTTCTTCAAGTACTATTTTCTGCCGTAATATCACTCTCCTTTTTTTCTGGGACTTATATATGTTAGAACTTTTAATAATGTTTTACATATCCCTAATGTTATATTCATTTCTTTTCTAATTTTTTTTCTCTCTGTGTTCTTTAAATCAGATCATTTATATTGATCTGTTTTCAATTTCACTGGCTTTTTCCTCTGTTATCTTTATTCTACTGACTTGCCCATAAAGTTATTTTCTTATTTCAGATACCATATCTTTCAGTTTTAAGTTCCCATTTGGTTCTTTTGGTAATTTCTATCTCTCTGCTGAAATACCCTATTTTTTCACATTTGCCTGATTCTTCATTTGTTGAGTAATTTGGGGTTATATCTCAGACATCATGACCATTATGTCATGGAGACTCTGGATTCTTTTATAGTGCTCTAAAGAGTATCATTTTTTTGTTTGTTTGTTTTAGCAAAATGCTTACTTGCTTAGGCTCAAACTGCATATTCTGTCTCACCTGCAGTGGGCAGCAGCTCAAATATCTGTTTAGTTCTTTTAGCCTTATGTGGGCTGCTTAAAGCCTGTTCTGAGCATGCATAGTTTGGGGATCAGTCAGAGACTGGAGCAAAGTTTACACATAGAATTTGGGACTCACTTTCTGTGACTCTTTCTTTTAGAGGATTACCTCCTCACTTCCCAGGAGTTGTGGTTGCCCCAAAGTCTGCTCTCCTGGTTCTCCAGACCAGAAAGACTGCTGATTCTTCTACTGGAGTTCTATAAACTGAGGCCTGCCCTCATACTGGAAACCTTGAAAATGACAAACTTACCTAGTATCCCTTCCTCCAAATGTCATCTCCTCTCAAGATTTAGCCTGCTTTGGATTGGTCTCCAGTATCTTCAGATAGTTGTTTTTTTGTGTTTTGTCCAGAATTTATAGTCATTATCCCCACTCAATTTTTAAATGGATAAAAGTAGCCTTTTCTCACTACCAATTATCCTCTGACTTCTTGGGTTGCCTTAATGAAGGAGTAAATGATATCATGCTTTTTCACTCTTCTATGCCTTTACACATTCTAATCTTTTGCTTTCAGTGTCCCTAATTCTCATAATCCCATCAGGTAGAAACTTCCTATGCCCATTTTATGTATTTTAAAAGAATACAGTCACATTTTGCCATCCCCTAAGTTTTAAATACCTAAAATTTCAACTAAGAATACTTAAATTGTAACTAACCTAGATATCTATCATTATAACAATGATATATACATAGTATAAAATACTACATAGAAGAAAATAAAGTGAAGCTATTTAAAATGACAAAGGTCTAAGTCAGAATCTTAATAAAAAAAAAGGATATGTAACGTATAAAGCAATATCTGTAAAAGTGTTACCCTCACACAAAACAAAGCTGCCTATTTCTAAATAATTGTGTATATAGGTATATTATTATATAGAAAGAGGTCTGGAAGGATATAAACCAGATTGAAAATAGTGAATATGTTCGGGGAGAGAAATAGAATTCAGGGTGGGGAGAGACATTAAGGAAAATTCCCTTTTTTTTTTCAATAATTATTCATTCAAGTAATATCTAATGATTGCCTGCTATATGCCACACACTACTATACAGCAAGAATGTATTTGTGTATTAATTCTGTAATTTTTAAATATTTTTGATTGTTGAAATGAAAGTATTACCTGAATAAGAAGAAACTGAAATAACAGAAAATCTCTAAGGTGCTTAAAAATGTGATCATTTATGTTATTAGTGTACCACAGCTCAAGAGACTTTAAAGGTAATTAAGTGAATTTAGTGGGGTTTGTTTTTTGTTTTCTTGTGTGTGTGTGTGTGTGTGGTACGCGGGCCTCTCACTGTTGTGGCCTCTCCCGTCGCGGAGCACAGGCTCCGGACGCGCAGGCTCAGCGGCCATGGCTCACGGGCCTAGCCGCTCCACGGCATGTGGGATCTTCCCAGGCCAGGGCACGAACCCGTGTCCCCTGCATCGGCAGGCGGACTCTCAACCACTGCGCCACCAGGGAAGCCCTAGTGTTATTTTTAAATCTGTTCTCCCTAAATCATATTAAATTCTTCTTCTCCAGATCTGGACCCAGTGGAGAAACTAACTGATTTCTCTTTACCCCCTTATAATACAATTCCATTTTCTTACACCAGTTCTTCTGAGATTTGGGAATAACTGGTGAAGACTAAAGGTCTTACCTGGGATAATTCCAGGCATCAAATGGCTACCTACAGATAAAAATCCACCAATTTTTTAACTGACATACTAGAGTAAATATGGCTGAGCAACCCAGAAAGTAAACCTGGCCTTCATGACATTGATCCTTGTCTTCACATAAGACTATATCTTTGTTATGTTGACTCACATGCTTGTCTTAACAGTTAACACATAGAGGATATCTTCTTATAAACTTCAAGACTGAAACAACTTGTTATAACCCAACACTTTAATCTTCCTCCCTAATTCCTCCTAGTACCAAGGCCTTCACTACATCCACAAAGAAGTTCATTCCATTTTTGGACAACTGTAGCTGTTACAAAATGTTTATTCTGCTGTTCCTGTGATTCTGGCTCCCTGTGACTTTCACCTGCTAACTTGGGTTTGGCCCTCCACAGCTCACACTCTTTCCCTATAGCAGCAATTTAGCCATCTCAGGATAGATATCAGATTCTCATAAGACTTCTATTCTTCAGAGTCAATATGCCTGTTCCTTTTAACCTAAGGGAATCTAGTGCTTACTGGCCCATAAAGAGTGAAAAATTGAATTTCTCTGTAACCAGGATATTTGTCCAATTGAAAAATACAAGATTTGGTTTTTACCTTAAATGCAGCAAACAGCCTTCTTGGCTAATCACTACAAATACCTCCTGGCATTTCTTTGTTCTCAAAGAAATACCCCTCCATTTGCCTGCACACAAGTATATATGCAACATACACACTGCCTTCCATTTGTTCTTTTAAAAACAGTATTTTAAATGAGTACCAAAAGGTGTCCATCCTCAGTCCATGTGACTTGGGTTTCCATCCAAGGGGCTTGTACCCTCTGCTTGATTTATCACGTTTTTATTTAAGCTACAGTTTATTTACTCCAAATTTTATGATATTTCATTCTTATAAATTCACAGCTATTTCTCCTTATTCTTGGAGCTCTAAGATATCAGGCAAGGACTGCGCCCATTAAACTTCACCCGATAAGCCTTAACTTAGAATAGGCTTTGCAGTGTATCTATTAACTATATGCATTTAACCATCTCAGTTCTGTTTGCTGGAGATGGTTAACTATGTTGCAACTTTAGGAAATTAGAAAAAATAAAACGTTTAAGTCTCGAAAACCTACAAAGGACATCCACCTAATCATCCTGGTCTTTAAAAGAATCTAATTATACCCTCCAATCTTTTTTGGAGGGGCAGAAGTAGAATGAATATTAGTCTTGTCTACAAAACTATACCTAGGAATTTTTTTTTCAGTCAGTCCTGGCTTCTGTCTGATTGCTGTTCCCAGTTTTCCTAGTTATAAAATGAAGATAATAAGACCCCTGCTTTAACTATCTCACAGGGTTAATATAAGAAATGTATAAGATAATATATGAAAAAGCTCATTTAAAAATATAAGGAGTAAAAAATAAAAATGTAAGGTACAATATTATTAATAATAATGGCACTTTCTGTGACCACAAAGAGACACCTACAAATCCCCTCCTTTAACCCTAAAACATTTTAATTAAATTCTCTTTTTTATCTCCTTTTTCCACACCAACAACCAAAAAGAAAAAACAACAAAACCAGTGTTTCAGCATAATCTTTTGGCCTTGGACTTTAATTACAAATGCCAGCAAAGATTTACATAGAGTACAACATAAGTATATTCTGACATTTTGAAAACCCTAGCCCTCCTCTCAGACTGATTTCATTTTCTTTTTTCCTTTCTTATAACCTTTTCTATATTCCCCTAAAAAAATGAAACTGCCTACCAATATTACAGCAACCTTCACCACTATGAATATTTTAGTTATAGTTACCCACCTCAAAACTCTTATAAGTGGCCTCATGGCTTTCTTATGCAAAAGTACCATATGTATTTCCTCAAATGTGTGTCCAAAATTCTTCCAGATTTTTGGGCTTCCCTGGTGGCACAGTGGTTAAGAATCTGCCTGCCAGTGCAGGGGACACAGGTTCGAGTCCTGGTCCAGGATGCCGTGGAGCAACTAGGCCCGTGCACCACAACTACTGAAGCCCACACACCTAGAGCCCATGCTCCACAACAAGAGAAGCCACCGCAATGAGAAGCCCATGCACCACAACAAAGAGTAGCCCCGCATCACCACAACCAGAGAAAGTCCATGAGCAGCAATGAAGACCCAAAACAGCCAAAAATAAATAAATAAATTCATAAAAATAAAATTTCCAGATTTTTAGAGCCCATTACAGTGTCTCCACATTAAGATTATAGACACTGGTACTGCTCTATAAGTTTACAATTTGAAAGCTCAGTTCAGGAATGCAGAGTCCCCAAAATGAGAAGAGAAGTGTATTCCAGTTGAGAAGACAGCATAATATGAAGACCTTAGAGCAGGAAAAAACTTGGAGGGTGTAGATCAGTATAGCAGCTATTCCAGAAAGAGCCATTAGGAGAAAGGCAAGAGCTGAGCCTGATAATGCAAGGGCCACATTTTACAGGGCTGGGGCTTTGCAGATTGTGTTAAGGATTTTGTTTTAATTAAGGTGTAACAGGAAGCCAAGAAAAGGTCTTTCTTAGATCTCAGAGAATGGTAAGTAGAGTTTTCCCTCTATATATAATGAATACGGAATTTAAGTATAAGTATAAAGAAAAGCATGGGAATGATAAACACCAAATTCAAGAGAATGCTTACCTTGAATTTGAAGAATCCTTCAAATTTGAAGCATGCTTCACAGGAGGTTTTGACTGTATTAGTAATGTTTCATTTCTTATAACTATATAGGTATTTTAACCTATTCCTCATACATTTTTGTATGACTAAAATTTTCAAATAAAAATTTTTTTAAAGAATTAATGATTGCTAAGAATCACTGGCTCATTTCCTTCTATTTTTTTTTCCCAGGCTCATATTAAATCTTCTTAATTTTGAGAAAGACAAGCGCACAGAATTTAGGGATCTCCCCTCTTATACGCTTTGTTTCATGGGCCTTTATTTTCTAGACTTTTAGCATCAGATGTTAAAGGCTCTTTAATTAGCTTACTCTTTGTTTTAGCATACACTATAATCCTTGTAGCTTTCCAACAACCACAGAGTTAATATGAGGATTAAATGAGATAAAGCATTTAACATAGCATTTAGCACACAAGAGCTCAATAAATTTTAACTACTGTCTTTATTATTTCACTTACTATAGTTTATATTCCCAGTCCTAAATATGAGTCAGAACATTAGAACTTAAAAAAAGCTGAGTGTATATGGCCAAATGGTGCTCTGGTATGCACACATGCACACATATAACATATACTTCCAATATTTATAGTTTTTTTAAAAACACACTCTTTTTGTGCTCATGTAAGCATTAAATAACAAAATGTTAATTTGAGGCCTTTTTATTGACACTAAAGAAATACCTTTAAAGAAAAGGTTAAAATTCTGCATTTCATGGTGCACGATTTTAATAAGTTTACTAACTTCTAAGTACAATGCTACATTGGAATGATTTATTATTGCATAAAGCTGCAATAATATTCAGTATGGTCCATACTATGTGTAAAAGGCTCATTTTTGTAAGATCAAGTAATTTATGGAAAAATTCAATCTTATAGAATTGAATATTGACATCAAATTTCTTCTACAACAGGAGGAGCAGTCTTTGATGGAAGAACATTATTAAAATCGTATCTTTTCACTTAATTTTCTTTGTACAAATAGCACAGATCCTCTCATTTCTCTTTCCTTCCAATTCACAAATACAATAAAAGCTGTCTTTAGAAAGGTCCTTAAATTAAACATCAGGATGAAATGAGTACTAGGACCCAGAAAATAAGAGAACTTATGACAATTTTTGTCACCTAGAAGTCTGAAAAATATCTCACTGAATCTTTATGCAAATATTATATTTTAAATTATATTTTCATTTTCATATCTAAGAATCCAGAACTTGCTCTTGTGAAAAAACAACAACATGTCACTCAATATTCTTCAGTTAGAGGTTTGGACTTAGATTGCTATAGAAATCGTTCCTCCATGCCCACTTCCTGGTTCTTAATCACAAATCTAATCACGTATTTTTATAAATATTCAAAATTAAATATATTTATCTACTTACGTAAATACTTTTCAGTTAACTTTTACTGATAGTCTATGTGGGGATCTCATTAACAAACACATTTGGAACTTTTTAGATTTGTTCCGGCAGCTTGTAAATTCATATTAGATTTAGCTGTTTAAATATATCAACATTCTAGGCATTTTAAAAAACTGATATAAAAGATTAATCCCAAGTTTTGTTTTACTTACCAAGCTCTGCCATTCCACCTCACTGCCTGAACAATATTATCAGCTCTTCGGATACTCATTCTTGCTAAGTAAAAGCATATTTCTTCTCTAGCTGGATTAATAATCAACTTTCTAGATAGTTCATTTGTAATTCTCTTCTGGTTAACCCTTAGCATTACAGCAGTCTGCCCAACTCATGCTAATCAATTTATGACGTGGGAAGGAAAAGGAGAAATTCAATTATGCAGATAACAAATGGAAAGCAAAAAGGAGAGACAGTTTAGATTAGGCACAAAAGAACAATCAGCCTTACTTTTTTTTTACACTAAAACGTACAAATCTTTATGTTGGATATTACAAAAGCACTCAATATACAATATACATAAGGAGAAAAACATAATAGGCTTACAACACACCAGCCGAGTTCATATCAGCCCATGTTTTCTGCCTTCTGACATGCAAATAAATAGAAATCAGCTCTGAGAAAAACAGATACATTTTTCTCTTAGTAGAAAGGTCTGACTTTCAACCTCTAAATGCCTTGTTTCTCAAGATTTGTGATTATTTGGTCCCTTATCCTACTATAGGTGCCACCTCAGGCTTCATGGAGATTTTCTCCACATGTGATCAGTAGAAACTTGCATCAGAAAAATGTGGAGCTCTTGTTAAAAATACAGACACCTGGGCCAAATATTATTGCAGCTTTATGCAATAATAAATCATTTATTATTGCAATCATATGCAATAATAAATCATTCCAATGGGCCCCACTTCAGAAATCCAAAGCAGCCCAAGTGACTCTTTTTTTTTTTTTTTTTTTGCGGTACGCAGGCCTCTCACTGTTGTGGCCTCTCCCCTTGCGGAGCACAGGCTCCGGACGCGCAGGCTCAGCGGCCATGGCTCACGGGCGCAGCCGCTCCGCGGCATGTGGGATCTTCCCGGACCAGGGCACGAACCCGTGTCCCCTGCATCGGCAGGCGGACTCTCAACCACTGCGCCACCAGGGAAGCCCCCAGGTGACTCTTATGTACATTAAAAATTTGAGAGCCACTGCTCTAGGACTGTTTCTGATCTCGTCCTAAAGAGGCTCCAACACAATCCCCTGGGACTCAGAATGACATTAATTACTCTTGCTACTAGTTTGACCCTGACTTTTTGTTTTGATTCCAATACTAGGATTCTATTTGTTTTCCTATACCTGAGTGCACTAGTCCATCTAAGACCATGACCCTTCTGTGAATTTGATAACCTTTCACTTGCAGACTACTCAGAAACTGGAATCTGTCCTTTAACTCCACTTGACGTCTATGGCCATACTGTGGCCTAGCTTCCTAAATATCTTACCACTTGCTCCCAGACTTTTCTTGCTTTGTCTTGCTTTTATCTCCTGTTTTATACCTCTCTTCTACATACATGAACTACACTTGTTAGTGTGCATTGTCCAATCTTTTACCTAATGTACTGTCTACTACATTAACTTTCTCCCAAGGCTGTTTGCATCCCAGTGGACCACTATCAGTCTGCCTGATACCTATTACAATCAACAGAACTTGCTTAGTCTTATCTAGAGGTGTGAAATGAACAACTAGCTAAAAGGTGAAAAGACAGACATGGCAGCCTGTGGTTTCACAAATTGTTACAAAAGCCCATGTAAATAGTTAGAATGAGGGAAAAGACAATGACTATGGAAAAAGAGGAAAGTCCTTGAGAATTGGAATAGTAAAGCAGGTAAAATAAAGCGAAAAAATGTGTAATTCTAATCATTTGTTTTTATTTTCATGAAATCTATTAAGAAACGTCAACAAAACGATGATTATTTAACCTGGAGAGAAGGTAAAATGATTAAAAGAAAAATAGTACTGGACTAGTAGAACTCAAAAGACTTGGATTCTAGTGGCCTTTTTACCATTTCCTAGATTTATGATCTAGATTAAGTCTCTGAAGTTTTCTGTGCCTTGGTCCCTCCCTAAATGGGTGTAACAAACATGCCCTGTGCATCTAAGATTATTTTGATAATTAAACAAGATCATATTTATTAAAGAGCTTTAAAACTATAAAGATCATACAAATTTAAGGGATTATTGTAGCTATATAAATTGCTATTAATAAAGATTATAATTAACACTTACCCACAAAGGACATAAAATGGTGATTTTTTTTGTTTTATATTATTTTTAAAGGAAAGTATAAATCAAATACAGTGAAAGAAGTAAACAGGAGTTTGTTAAACGTCTTTCCTAAGAAAATTTCAAGAATAGGACCAATATCAGTTAGGAGCAGAATAAGGTAAAATCATCCAAAAATGTAAGTAATCAGGTTAACCTGAGTTTGCCCAGGTCAGACCTAAACCTTAAGAGTCTTACCAAAAGGACTTCTTGACGAGGAAAAAGATCATTTGGCATGACACTGGTGACATTTCTCGTCCAGAACCACCTCCCTAAAGCTAGAGTTCAGAGTGACTTCAAGTGGCAAGAGCTTGGAGCATTTGTTTCAAGACATTTAGTCTGTATCCAACATGGCCTATCCAAGATTCAGCCAAATGCTATGATTTAATTTAACTGAATAATGTGTACAAATGAAAATTGAGAAAACAGAAGTCCTTGGCCAGTGCACAAATAGGTTGATGAGAGTTGCCCATGTGAAAAAAGAAAGAGACTGATTCTTGACTTTAAAAAATAGACACTTCCATCTTTAAAGTTTCAACAAATGCATTCAACAAATATTGTTGCACATCTACTATATTCTAGGCACTGTGCAAGACACTGGGGAATATAACTGACCAAAACAGTCAAAAATTCTCCACTATCTAGAGCTTATATTATAGGAAATAAAAGGAGAAAATGGCAAATAAATTTAACAGACATGCAAATTATATAGTATGTTAAAAGTTGATAAAGGCTATGGAAACAAATAGACCTGCATTAGGGAGATGAGGAATGTTTGGAAGGTAACAATTTTAAAATAGGGTGGTCAAAGTAGACCTCAACTGAGAATATGACATCTAAGCTAAGACTTGAAAGAGGTGATGGGGTTTGGTGGGGTTCTATGATCATAAAGGACTTTTATCATCAATTTTTAAATTTTACCACTTTAATAATAAGTGGAAGATATCCTTATAAATTAACCTTCACATTATAATAGTGAAAAGTTGGAAATTGATAACTTAATGGTAAAACAAATTGTGGTACAACCATATGATGGTATATGATATAGTCATTAAAATCATATTTTTGAAGACATGGGAAAATCCAATAAAATTATTTCTTAAATACAAAAATGTATCTACAGTATGATGCAATTTTGCCTTTTTTAAAAATTTACCCAACAACTGTTTTTCAAGTGCCACGTACTGTTCTGGGCACTGAAGAGAGGGTAGTAAACAAGCTAGACATGTTCTTTCTTCTCATACACACATAGATAAAAGATTGAAATGAAATATACCAAAATGTTACTAGGAGTAATTTTTTAATTATGAAATAATAAGGTGAAATAACAGATTCTTTTATCCTCTTTTATTTTATCCTCTATAGTCCAAATTTTCTAAATATGTTCTAAACCGTTCCAAAAATAACATATGTCATATTCTTTGATCTAAATATTATGGTTCATATTTTCCTCAGGATATCTGTTTGGATAAAGCACAAATTTACACTCTTATAATATCTGTCAAATATATACTGCATTTTTCAATCATACACTGATTTTATGTCTCACACAGCTAATGAAGTTGAATAACATCAAGTCCCTTTCTACAGTTGCAAAAACTAAGAAACAGAACAGTTAACTGATTTGCCACACTGGAAAGAAAAAGTGTTTCAATTCTAAATTGTAATAACATGTATGAAAGTATTTCACACAGTGCCTGGATCGACAAAGTCTGCTGATTCTGAGTGCTATGCTAGTACTTTAGGTTACAACTCTCCCCAGTCATGTCGGGGATTGTGTGTGTGTGGGGGGGTATTGTCAGGAAAAAGTTTCATTTATTTAAAATGGAACTTTAATAGTTATAAAAAAATCTGATCTGAATCTTAACCCCAACACCAGACGCTAGCTTGATTCCATCTCCCCTCAGCAACTAAAAAGACCAGTAAAGAAGTTCAACATGTCCCTATAATGTTTCTTCATTCTTCCTTTGGTTCAAGTTTTTATATTTAAATAGTATAGCAAACGGCATCTATTTGTCTACCTCAACTAGTTGAGTTACCTTGGGCAAGTCATTTCAACATTCTGGCCTCACTTTTCTTATTTTTCAAACACAAGAATTGGACTAGATGATCTCAAAAGTCCTTAAGCTCTAGAATTTCGTGATATTATTATTTCAAGTCTGTGAAGTACCAACAATAAATTAAATGAACACAGCTTCTCAGAAAAAGAAGGGCTACAGCAATAAGGATAGTTGGCTAGTAAAAGTAAGAAAACAAAGACCTGGGATTAAAAGAGAATTTGAAAATCTCCCTAACCCCCTGGACCAAGTCCAGCTTCAATTACACAAGGGTTGTTTGGGGACAATAGAGAGGGAGAAATATGAAGGTTCCTTTGATCATCAAAAGATGATCTTTCTGCTTAAAAAATTAGTATTCCTATACTCTCTCTGATTCTAAACACACACACACACACACACACTCACACAGGAGCTTGCACACAAGCACACACACAACAACCACAACCAAATGTTTTAATATTAATATGGAAGAAAAATAGAAGTCACTTATTTTGCTGAAATAAAGGTATTTCAAATCCAGAGAGAGTGATTTGGTTTTGAGGGTTTTTAAGAAACAGCACCATATTCAATCCTTTTCTATCACCGCCTCTGTAATACAAAACCTCCAATAGCTCTTAAAATTGTGGCATTTTCTTATGTACAGAGAGAAAAATTTGTGTTGCTACTGCAGCAACATCTAAACAGTTTCCTGTAAACTTTCTGTGATGGAAGTCATAGGATTTATGATAAAACCCTGTAAAGTGGTATAACAAATTTCTTTCATATTTATCATTCATTTTACTCAGTGTGCATTTTGAAGGAAAACCTTTTAAGAACACCAATAATGTGAGAAAGCTACAACAACTAAATTTATTGTTAAGTATCGCATCACTGGTCCTCCTGGGAGTTCAGGAAGAAAGCTTAAATCACATTTCCTAACACATTGGAGAGCTTCCCAGAGATGTGATGGCCCACAGAGGCAAACCATCCAAAGCACACTGGAATCTCAGAGATAGTGACAAAGAAATATCACTTCGTTTAATAAAAGCGAATTGAAGTTACCCCTCTTTCTTTAACAAAGTACAAACTCTCTCTTACCCCGTTTTTCTCCTTTCCTTCCCCTGCTCTTTCCTGTTTCACCTGACTAAACCGTAGGTATTTGTTCCATCACCTGACTTAGGGGCTGGCTAGAAATATCAGAAAAAAAACAATCTACCATTGTTACATGAGACAACAACCTTTCACGTCCTTGAAGCTCACCATGACCTTTCATCTTTCCTATCCTCAATGGTCTCTCCTAACAACTAAAACTACACTCAGTTGGGCTGAATTCCAGATTGTCATAAAAAGAACTCTGTCCTTTCAAAACAAAACCAATTTTTACACCAAGGTGGGGGAGAAACACAAGTCCATTGTTCCCTCACAGATGGAAGTTGGAGTTACTAAGGCAACTGCTCTAATCCTCCTTTTTACCACCTTTTTCACATCACTGGCCTATCAAGTATGCTACCTTTTAACTCATAAGCTCAAAAGCTGGTAGTCTAACTGGCTGCCCTAATTAGCTACGATTTTCACACTACAGACAACATGATGAGCTAATCGAAATTTGCAAAATAATGACGTACCTCCAGCAAATATTCCTCCTCCTGAGGCCCAGTCTTAGAATAACAATAATGAGACCATTATTAGAGAAGGGCATTAAAATGCTGCACTGCTGCTAAACAGAGAACTTAATTGTTCTGGTCTTGTCCATTGAATCAACAACCTATTGTTGTGGACTTGAAAAATAAAGGACTGGAGAATGGGTGCCATGATGATTGGTCTGTGCGGCCATACCGGCACTCTGTAGAATTGTTTTCTTTTGAAACTCTTGATGGACTAGTAGTTTTGTTTAAAAGTAACATAAAAGGCGATTGTCTGGATAAAAAGTCCTATTTATTGAAATCCTTAGAAGCAGTTGCATGGATTTGTTCCTGACCCCTGAGATAAAAACACAGTGACCATAATAACACCATTTGTAGAGAGCCCTGTTACCACTGCCTACAGTAACATAAGATAAGAGACGGTCTTTTCTAGCTACTGTAGGAAGGAAGGAAGTACTTCTGAGCAGAAAGCAAGAATGATAAAAGGTCAAATACTGGGTAAAGCTCATTAATCTCTGAAAGAAAGACTTTAAAAAATAATGCTAATTTAAGAATTCTGCACAATTGCTACAGATTCAAGCACATGTAAGAAGGCTCACAGCTCCTTTTTTTTTTTTTCCTCACTTTTGGGCTTCCTTCCTTTGGTAAAAAGAGGATTAAAATAAAATGATTATTAAATAACCGTCACAAGATGTCTCAGGATAACATGGGGAAGAAGAAACCCGAAGTTTTCCGGATGATTATTCTTATGGTCATCCCAGCCTATAGCAAGAATAATAAAACACTGAAGTTAAAGGTTAACTAGTGTAAAATTTTTAGCAGTAGAAAAGCACTGTTTACACACTGTAAAAATGTCTTCTATATGGAGCCACGGTACATGTTTTCTGTAAAGTCAGGTCAGAATTTCAGTGTTGAATTGTGGTGGGAGGGAGTATACTTTTTTGTTTGTAGGTATTTGGGGTGGGGTCTGTTTGTTTTTTATCAAGTGAAATCTGCATTATATAAAAATGTATTAAATTGTAAATAAGACCTCTTGCTTCATTCAATCTGTTCTTTGCTTCATTTATCTTCATCTTGTTAGGCTAAATTAATTAACAATCTCACTGTTGCACACTTTCTCTTTTCATTACATCAAATAATGGCCCATATATGGAGAAAGCCCTCACCACGGGAATTCTGCAACTCTACTGCTAAGAAGAGTTTCTGTGTATCAGTGCAGCAATATTAACTAGATACATTCATTTTATAAGCATTTATTAAGCTTACTTTTCATTGTTAACAACCAATTAAGCACCCAAATTCCTAACATATTAACAATAGAAAACCATAAAAAAAAACCCTAGAGTAGAAGTTGTAAGATACAATAAAAAGAGGGGAAAAAAATCACATTGTATATCCACAATCAGGTTTCACCATCAATTCACCCAAAATAAGAAGAAACACATGCAAATTGGGCAGGTATGTTTTCACAGATACAACACAACATTGCATAAAAGGTTTTAAAGACACACCCCAAGCTGTTCTGCTCCTTGCTTTGGAATGTCTAAAGTGTGATAAATTGGATGATTAGAATTTCATTGGTAAATCCCATTATTTTAAATCTATAAGAGTGAAATGTGTTAAACTCTTTTGTAAGTTTTCTTTCAACCTGAAACACTGTGGCATCTGGAGCTATGCAAATGGACAAAACAGTAAAGCCCTTTTTAATCTTTCCCTGATCAACCAGTGCTGCTTTCTCCAATCACAGCTTTGTGCGTGATATCTTTCTGCTAGCATTTCTTATTTAATTAAAACAGACACTGACAGAAGGACATGGATTAGTACTGTAATGATGCATTTACTTAGATTAATCGGAGGCTCCTTTTAGAGTAATGGCTTAAACAAAGAACAAAAGGAAATTGTTATGAAACAGCCTTTTATCCCAGGCAAAGGTCGCATTATGAGGTTTTTAATTTTGTCAGCTTCTGTTATACTCTGCCTTGCTAGTGGAACATGAGAAGTGCTTTTACCCCCAATAAAGCCAGTTATTATAAAAACAGCCATTAAAGCTTCAAATTAAAATGTTTGATTTTAAAACAGGTTACTTAGCTTTCAGAGCCCTCTAATTAGCATGTTGTACATTGTTGTGCAGAAAAGAAGACTAAAATGCTAATGACCTACCGCCAGGTGACCACACTGCTGTGCAAAATAATAAGGACCTTTCCAAGTAATATGATGAATTAACCAAGTACAGATCCCCCATGCAGCCGCACCCCTTCTCTGAATACAGGTCCAGACGAATGCAGGGCCATAACTGTTAAGATGTGTTCAGTAATGCCCTACCTCAGTCTAGGAGCCTCTGATTCTCAGCCAGCTACTTTTTATATATTCATTAAAAAGCAGACTTCTTTCTACCACAAAAGAAAGTGAATGAAATAGCAATACTATATAGAGAGTCTGAAAATAGAAAAGACAATAGTCATTTGATTTCAAAGCACAAAGAATTAAAGTACCATGCCCCTAACAAAACTATCTCTTTGCTCTTTTCATCGAATCTTTCTCTCACTCTAATATGTTGCACTTGCAGAGTATAAATGGAGTCAAGATTTTAAAGCTCAGTCTTCAATCACATTTATTTTTATACTATGTTGTCTTTAACTGGCCCAAAGAAAATCCAGTTTCCCTTTTCCTAACCTCATTCTTCCCCTCTATTTTACTGACTCCACCCAGCACCACTGTTCCCTAGTCAAAATTTGTTGACAATGGATATATCGGCATTTGTGTTTCTTACCATATGAATTTAACTTAATTACTTTCACTACTTCCATTTTCTGCCTTGTCTTTCTTGATGGACTGAATGATTCTGTGCCCTATAAGGCTAACATACATTTGTTGAATATATAGACTAGGTGGGGAGTTATCTCCAGAGTTCCTAAAATCAACCCACAAAGAAAACATCTTCCACTTTAAATCAAATCTCACTCAAGTATCACTGAATGGTTGGATCTAGGAATTTCCTGAAATCAATGTGAAATGTATATTGTTTTTGGAACAACAAGAAATCACTCAGGATCATCTGTGACATCTGCCCATTTGAGTCTTTTTAAAAAGAGGTTACAGGGACTTCCCTGGTGGCGCAGTGGTTGAGAGTCCGCCTGCCGATGCAGGGGACACGGGTTCATGCCCCGGTCCAGGAAGATCCCACATGCCGCACAGCGGCTGGGCCCGTGAGCCATGGCCGCTGAGTCTGTGTGTCCAGAGGCTGTGCTCCGCAACGGGAGAGGCCACAACAGTGAGAGGCCCACGTACAGCAAAAAAAAAAAAAAAAAAAAAAAAAAGGTTACCTGAGGTTGTTTCAATTATCTATGGCCACAAAAATGCTGCGGGTTCAACCACCCCAAAGCTCAGTGGCTTAAAACAATAAGCATTTAATTAGTTCATACGTTTGCAGGTCAGCTGGGTGCTTCTTCTGGCTTTAACTGAGGCCACCAACATGTCTTATGGTTGGCTGGCTTTTGGCTGATCTAGGATGGCCTTGGATAGAACAGCTAGAGTAATTCGACTCTGCACCATATATCTCATCCTCTGGCATACTAGCCCAGGCTTGTTCTTCTCATGGTGACAGAAAAGGACAAGAGTGTGAACAGAAATGCACAAGTGCTTTTACAAGCCTCTACTTGTGTCACATTTGCTAACATCCCATTGGCCAAAGCAAGTTAAATGATGGATCCCAGAGGCAAGAGGTGAGACAGAATGCCCTATCCAGAGTGGGAAGGGCACTCTAGAGTTTCATGGCAAAGGTCATAGATATAAGGAAGGATGAAGAAGAAATGGGGCCTTTAAGGCAATCAGTATTAGCAAAGAAGTCGAGGTCATTTTGATGATTCCCAAAGTAGTAGAAGTTTCTGTTTTGTTCCATTTTAACTAATTTAGTCTAGATGGCTACTCAAAATTGATCTCACTTTTATTTCAATAAGTGACAAAAACTTTTTAAAGCAAAACAATTGACAAACAACCCCACCCCACTTATTTCCATTGATTTACAATTTAAAAACTGCAACTATAAAGCTAATTCTAAAACATGACCTTGGGACATACCTGTTGGTCCAGTGTTAGACAATCTGCCTTACAATGCAGAGGACACGGGTTTGATCCCACATGCTGCAGGGCAATTAAGCCTGCATGCCGCAACTATTGAGCTCACACGCCTCAATGAGAGAGGCTGCGTGCCACAAACTACAGAGCCCATGCGCTCTGGAACCCACGTGCCACAACTAGAGAAGAGGCAAACCCGCATGTCACAACTAGAGAGAAGCCCGCGCGCTGCAACGAAAATGTTCCCGCATGCCTCAAAGAAGATTCCACATGCCGCAACTAAGACCCGATGCAGCCAAAAATAAATAAAATAAAATAAATAAATCTTGGGACTTCCCTGGTGGCACAGTGGTTAAGAATCCAGCTGCCAATGAAAGGGACACGGGATCGATCCCTGATTCAGGAAGATCCCACATGCCACAAAGCAACTAATCCCATGCGCCACAACTACTGAGCCTGCACTCTAGAGCCTGCGAGCCACAACTACTGAGCCTGTTTGCCACAACTACTGAAGCCCGCGCGCCTAGAGCCCATGCTCCGCGAGCCCGTGCCCTGCAACAAGAGAAGCCACCACAATGAGAAGCACGTGCACTGCAATGAAGAGTAGCCCCCACTCGCTGCAACTAGAGAAAGCCTGCGTGCAGCAACGAAGACCCAATGCAGCCAAAAATAAATAAATAAAACGAATTTATAAAAAAAAAAAAATAAATCTTAAAAAAAATAAAATAAATAATAGATGACTTTTACAAGTTCACCATTTATTTTTGTTTACTAACTTGCTGTGACTCAGTTATTCCTTGATAAAAAGTTTCAAAACTACAAACCTTTGTATCTCAGAAGCCTCACTTCCATCCAGAGAAGCAGCTAAGTCTGAGGATGTATCTAATGGATGCTCTATCCAGAATTTTCTTCATCACTATATGTCAGAAAGTATAGACAGTTCCATTTCACAGAATACCAGCATACAGTATATCACAGTCTTTCACCACAGAAGACATAGTCACAATAGCAGTGTTTTTTAAAAACTTGTTTTTCCTTAAGCCGGGCCCTTAGCACTCATATCCCTATGTTTTTCTAATATCTCTGACTGTGAAAAAGGAAAGCAAAGAAAATCTTTGCTGTCACAGGGCTATATGACAGAGCATGTCCTAGAATAAGATGATTAAGAAGCTAATTTTAAACTCTACAAATTCTCTGTTTCTGACCATATGAAGCAAAAGATCAATGAGGAAAAGTATTCATGGTGGCTGCACAGATTTCCCAGAGTTAATCTGTCAGGGGCCCTACACAGTTCTAGGGAGATACCTAGAGCTAGTTACCAGTCTTTCCACTCAGAAACTCTCATCCATTAGGAGTAGGAGTGATTACCGGACAGAATTCCTAACCCCTGTGGCAAGGGAAATACTATCCTATATAGTACCACTCAACAATTATCCCTGTGAGCAATTAAAATAACCAGTGAAGTGGGTCTCCAAAAGGAGCCTTCAGCCATTCCTTCATTTGAGCCAGCACTGACAATGAGTGCTGCCAAAGCTGGCACAAACACCCCAAAGAACAAGAAAGAAAGGCCAGCAAAGCTCGATCTTGCATCTAAAGATATTAAAAAGGAAACTAAATGACATGGAGAAAACTAGCCTAAGAATTACCCAATTAATGCAGAACAGAAAAAAAACAGCATAATAAAATGCTTTTTAAGTCCCTTTTACTTTTCCACATTCCTTTGTAGCTTATTTCAGTAATAATTTTGTTTAAGAGTGATGCCCTAAATTATGGTTTGCCTTTATAAACAAGGATGATACCTGGCAAGAATGCAGTTTGCACTGGTTCTGTAATGTTTTGATCAACCAAATCTTCTCACCTGGTCTTCAGCAAGTATCAATCATTAGAGCAGTGATCCAAGGCCATGGAACAGAGCAAAGCTAATAGGCCCATATAAGAATCAAGACAAGCACTGTGCTCTCATTAACACTGGGTTCTAAATAAACAATAGGCCCAAGTTCAGAGAGCTGTACTAATCCTTCTCAATAGAAGTATCTTCAGTTTAACTCAAAAGTTCCTTTTAAAGTCTCTTTGCTTTGACAGAAAGACAAAAAGAAAGAGAAACAAAAGCACCTGGATATCAGAAAAGGAAAGGGCCTTAGAGAACAAGGATGAAAAAGCAAAGCTCGAACTCCTTGAGAGCACGATCTTTGAATATCTAGTACCTGGTACGCAGTAGGTGCTCAAAAGCTCTGTGTTTAATTAAATTGTGATACATTTAGAAGAATAGTTACAGACAGAAGAAAGTAAGCACCTCTGTTGTAAGAAATTGTATTGGTAGTCATACCAGATATTCAGGAAGCGCAAACTTAAGAGTTTCTAACATTTGGTTGAACTATTTTTATAGGATAAAATGAGATGAAACGTAGCTCAAATTATGTGTGGAGCCACACCTAACTTCTCAGATTTTTTATAGAGATAAAAATCTTACTAAAATTAATGCCAAGGAGAAACCTGGAGGAAGAACAATGTCATTAATGGCTTAATGCAACCAATGGGTAATTGTGGAGCCTGAAAGAGAAGCTCTATCACTTTGCCTTTTAAAGGGCATTAGGGACATAAACAGCTAAAAACCCTCCCCACCAAAAAACAGCTATCTTAGGCTGATGTTTCAAAATATTTTAAGGATAGAAATATTTTTCCTCCTAGTTAGAATTTAAACTTAAATGCCTCTAGGGGAGGTAACACAATGATTTCATTTCACATGAAGATGTATATGACATCCAACTCATTTTATAAAGCTAGAATATCCCTGGTTCCAAAACAAAATAAAGATATTATAAAAAGGGGAAAATTAAAGACATCTTGTTTATGAACACAAATGAAAGACTCCATTAAATATTAATCTATACTGTAAATGAAAATCCATCAAGAATAAGTAGGGGGTTTTTTTGTTTTTGTTTTTGCGGTACGTGGACCTCTCACTGTTGTGGCCTCTCCCGTTGCGGAGCACAGGCTCCTACGCGCAGGCTCAGCGGCCATGGCTCACGGGCCCAGCCGCTCCGCGGCGTGTGGGATCCTCTCGGACTGGGGCACGAACCAGTGTCCCCTGCATCAGCAGGCAGACTCTCAACCACTGCACCACCAGGGAAGCCCAAGAATAAGTAGGTTTTAATCCTCATAATGCTAGATGGTTCAGAAAATCTGCCAATAACACCACATATTCACAGATTAAAGAAGAAAAATTCTACGAACATCTCAGTAGATGCCAGAGATGCAGCAGAAACCTACAGAAAACTTCACAGTTATTGGTGAGATGTTATGATGCATTCCCACAAAAGACGGAAAGGATGCCTTCCCTCAGTAAGAGCTTCAGGTTAACTTTGAATGCAGTATCTCAAGACCAGGAGGAAGACTAATGGCAGTTCTTACACAAAGAAGGTAAGACACACCAGGGCTTCCCTAAGTGTCTGTATGGGTCGTGGCAAGCTCTTTGTGGTGGGAAATCGTTTATTATATAACATTAAATGAAAAACAAAGAACACAGAATAACATCTATGCTCTGATTACAGTTATGTTAAATTATTTTCTTAATATGGATGAGGACTGAAAATAAGCAGATACAAATAAAAACAGATGACAAATTGTGAAATTGTGTATGAGACCTTATCTTTTATCCTTGTTGTTTTAACATAAATGTGATTTTTAAATTTAACCAAATAATAATAATAATAATGATGAAGGTGTACGTGACCACTACAGTATACTATCCTGTGAGCAGGTTTGGGTAGGGGAAATAAATAGACAATGAGTGACTGAAAAGAAAGAGAGATCACCATATAGAAAGTTTATAATAAGAAGAAAGGAATGGCTATTAGAAACAGGATCTTCCTGGAAATTTTATCCATTTTAAATTTTACTTGGTATGGGTTGAAAACTTGGAGGTCATTAGAGGAAAGGGGAAATCCTACATAATGACAGATAATAAAACTTCAAAATCCACTACCTCTGAGAAATCCACTCATATAACTAAGTGCACATGCCATTCCAAATATGCTATTGTCAGCATGAACTCTTAAAGGTTAAAGCTTCTACAACTTTGGCTTGATCTTAAAATGGTTCTAATGAAGGCTTTACTCTCATGAACTAGTTAGCATCCTAACTTCTGAACATGATAATTTCCTAATGAGAAAATCAATACCCAAGGGACTTAGATCTGAGGCTTTTAAATCTGAGGGACACATCTGTAATCTATAAGAATTAGGGAGAAAACAGTGCCAACTTAAGACCTCGGCACTTAAGTTTGGTCAAGTAGAAAGACCAAATTTGATTGCGAATATGCATCCTTGAGTGGCAGGGGGGAAAAAAGACCAAGAATCTTATTTTAATGGGGTTTTTTTTTCCTAAGGAATAAAATCATACTATAAAATGGTCCAGCACGTTTCTAAGAGAGATGATCAAATATCAAACTACTCTTTACATACATATTTCAAACAATGTGAAAGACAGGTAAAGTGGAGACCTCCTAAAAGGCTATGTAACAAATATAAATTTAAAACGTTGCCCATTTAAATGTGATTTACCAAAGTCAAATATAATTCGCATAACTATATGTGGAGGATAAATTTTCTTCCAAATTCAGATTATTTTTTTCTAAGAAAACAGCAAAATTTGTACTACAATATCCATTTCTGTTTTGTGATTTCCAAACAAGTGAGAAGATCTCTAATTTGGAGTAAATCCATTAAAGTTGATCTTAAATAGAATTATATATTAAGGAATAGGATTCATATATGAAAATGTAACAAGCAGAGGATATTTCTTCAGAGCATAGGTAAAGTACTCGCTCCAACTCCTGCCCAAGTTCTGCATCTAACTGCAATAGACAAGTGAATATTTAAAATATAAACAAATTTCAACTTCCTTTATTTAGGAAAAAGCAAAACTATTTTTTAGCCTATAAAAAATCCATAAACTTATTCTATTTTCAAAACAATATAAACTTAAAGTCTGGAACTTATCTAGCTATACCACTTCATTTGCACTTTATTCTTTGACAATACTAAAATTACTTCAGTACAAACTCTTCGTGTTTAAACGACTTTCATCATATCACCCATGCTCGTTCACACTCATGGAAGTTAAAGTGAAATAAATAAATTGCACATATTGGATGAGACAATGGATATCAAAATATTTCTCCAAATCACATATATCTATCTAACATATGAGTTGTGTGTCAGTTGTGCAATTCTGGTTGCATTTGTTAGAACACTTTTAGTTGTAAGTGATAAAAACCAACTCGAACTAGCTATACCAAAATAATTTATTGGCTCTACCTAACTGAGAGTCCTGGCTTCTGACACAGCTGGATTCTGTGCTATGATGATGTAATTAGGAGTTGGTCTCCATTTTTCAGGCAGGTTCTCCCCCTTCAAGGGCAAAGATGACTATCAGAAACCCCAAGTTAGCAATCACAGTAAAATGACTCTGGTTACCTCCCAGTAATTCCAGAAAAGACCCCAGATTAAGCCTCACTGGCGTGGCTTGGCTAACATGCTTATTTCTGAACAAATCGCTGTGGTCAGGCATATGGAATGCCCGCTCCCTATGACTTGGGAAGGTAATGGCAGCTTTACCCCAACCATATATACCAAAAGTGAAATAAAGTTGTTCCCTAAAAGAAAATAAGAGTGATTTTATCAGGAAAAAAAAAATGCTGGACATGGAATGCAGTAAACAGTCTATCTATAATTCACGAGTTTCTTTTTCTAATAATTATTACCGGGAGGTAACTTCAGGGAAAAAAATTAAAAACTGCAAACTCTTCATTGTAATAGTAGTTGCACAGCCAAGATTTCTTTGAATTGTTTCTAGCAGTCCCAAAAAACTATGATACTAGCCATGCTTTTTTTTTTTTTTTTTTTGCGTTATGTGGGCCTCTCACTGTCGTGGCCTCTCTCGTTGTGGAGCACAGGCTCCGGACATGCTGGCTCAGCGGCCATGGCTTATGGGCCCAGCTGCTCTGCGGCATGTGGGATCTTCCCGGACCAGGGCACGAACCCGTGTCCCCTGCATCGGCAGGTGGACTCTCAACCACTGTGCCACCAGGGAAGCCCAGATACTAGCCATTCTTAAGACAAGTGAGAAAAAAAGAATTTTTCTTTTGATAACTTTAGTTCCATTCCCTCACTTCAGAGCCAGCTATCCCAAAGTACTCTTCCTATCCTTTTTTCTATCCTTAGCTATTTTTAAGTTTAAATTCTTAGAACACTTGCAAAGATTTATAGAGGCCTATCTTCAGCTACTGTCTCTACAAATTTCTATTCATGGGTCCCCAAGCACTACAAACACTGCTTTGGAGCCCAGGTATAAACATGTTTCTTTATGAGGTCAAGTAAACAAACAACTTTATTTTAAATGTAGGTCCCATATAACTTAACTCATTTATTATAATTTTTATTTGAAAAGATGTCTACACTTTTAAATGCATATGCTACAAAAGAACAGCATATTAAACTATTATTGTCCATTTGTATCTTGGGTTGAATTTTATCATCGAATGCTTTCATGAAAGAAGGATTTTATATGAGAAAATGGAAGGAAAGCATAAATGCACAGAAAGCCTGGAGAGAATGGAAGGGCAAAGAGTGGCTGAAGCATCAAAGGCAATATTCATTGAAGTCAAATTCATTCACACATTCATTTTATGCATATGTTTAGAACAGAGATATGAGCAAACTACTGTACTGGCGATGATACAAAGAAACATGGCATAGTCCCCACTCCAAAGTGGGACAGAAGAAACATGGGCAGCAATGGTGAGGGTGACGCGTCAGTTCTTTCCCTACCCCATCACATGCTCCAGAGTTTGCTCAGGGTCTGACAATAAATAACTAACTTCACATTTTTTAATGTTTTATTCAGCTCATTTGCAAAGTCAAGAAACTACTTCTTCCCTAACTCTCAGGATAACATGGAAGCAGTAAAAGGAATCAACACATATAAGAGAAGCTAAATGTAAGAAGAGCAATGCATATTAGGTGATTTATGAAAAAGATTGAGAGTGTGGAGATTTTGAGAATTTTTAATTAACTCAATAATTATATACTGAGTGCTTATTGAATAGTAGGTACTATATGGTCATGTAAGTTATTTAAGATGGATTTGACTTCATATCCTTACCCTAAAAACCCACTTTTTTTTTCTTACATCTTTATTGGAGTATAACTGCTTTACAACCACTTTTGATCAGAAGCTAAGGACTGTCCACAGAAACTACTAAAATGACAAATTGTGAAAAGTACAAAAAGAGAAATGCAAAATACTATGGGAGTTCAAATGAAGTGAGATCAGAGAAGACTACCGGAATGGGGCCTTAAAAGATGGAAAGAAATCCTACAGGTAAGTATGTTTGTTAGAAATATTTCACATAGAGGGAATGGTATGAAATATAATATTCATACAAAAAATATATATGAAATATAAATTTCATACAGAAAAATACAAACTGCTTCTATACCGATCAGTTCAAAAGTATCCAGATAATTTTAGATGAAGATATCCTATTCATACAAGCTATCTTTTAATAACCTACCTTTTTAATACATTGTATTATTAAAATTAAAAGATCTTGAGAGTTATAAATAATGCATGCTAGAATACTTTGGCAGTCATCATGTTCACAATGTAAAGAGAATGAGACTCTTCATGTACTATCTGTGTCAGGCATTATATGCCAAAGATACCCAAGATCATGCTCAATTTCTTATTATTTACTTTTTAGCAAATGAGCAATAAAATATGAAGTGAGCCTCCCACACCTAATAGGAAGTACATTTTAATATTTGAGAGGCCAGACTTGTAAATTACCTTCCTAATTGGGCAAGTAAAATCTTTATCTCTTCACCATAAAAAACAATTGGGCCTTTGTTATCTTGTGGCCAGCAAATAAAATACATACCATTTGCACAAATGCACCATTAACTACACAGGCAGAATAAATGATTGATCATGAGGGATACCAGCAAACCTCAAGATTATCTGGCAATATAAATGGCATGGCATTGGGCAAAATAATAGTAAAGAGAACCTAGGAAAAAATAATGTCTCCTGACAATATAAATTCCTGAGTTAAAAGAGTAAAGGCTTGAGGAATACAAATGGGATTTTGGGATAGTCCCTTGATTTTAAATATAAAGTTTAGCACATGTGACTTCCCAAGGGATTTTCCCCAATATGTAGCTATTTAAAGAATACATACTCACTCCACTTGCCTACCTCTTCCTGCAGTGAACATGATCACAAACTTCCTCCATTAAGTTGTTAGCACAATAGTTAGTTAAAGCAGAACTAGAGACACTCTGTCATGTGTGATGTGGTCAGCTTGAAAAATCCACCTTCACATTTAGAACCAAGTGCAGACTAGAATTCATAAGCAGACTTTAATAGAAAGAAAATGTATGTCCAGAAAAAGAGACTCTTACCAAGCTTCCTGTAGACTGACATGCCAACTTTTCCCACTGGTCAGCCTTATGTTTCTAGCATTATTCCTTAGCAAAGGAAGTAAAAAACTACAGGTAGGTAGAGAATTTTCCAAGATATCTTCTAATCTCTCTGGTACTATAAAAATTATTTATTCAGCATCCTAGGCAGTTTTCCAAGCATGACATTTTAGAGGATCTCATTGCCTTCCAAAATATCAAATTTGGAAACCCGAATGCTACCTGACAATTCTTGGAAACAACTGATGGCTAATTTGTCCAGCTAGAAAAGTAAAAATATGTCCAAAATTTTTCAAATTATGGACTCCTCATTTCTACATGTTTCCAGTTAAACCCAGAATTTGAGCTTCAAGTCCACAACACCAAATCATTCCCAACTGCATCTTTCAAGAACTTTATACCCTTCTTCTCTTGTCAAAATTTCTACATTCTCACTGATCTACTCAATTACTCATTCAATAAATATTTATTGTATGCTTATTATCTATCTGCCAAGCACTGCAAGTGACAAGGAACCAGACGTATTTTTTTTCTTTGGGGGCTATGGAATTTGTGACAGAACAGTAGGGTCCCAGAGAGCCACTAACCAAGTACTCTAAATCTGAGCTAGTAAGTGGATGGGCAGGGTGGGAGACACGGAGACAAAGATGTTATAGAAACAATGCCTTCTGCCTCTCACTCTGAACCATAGAATGAAGCGTCAGAACCACTTATGTAAATTTGATGACCCATATTGTGTTCTTGATACTGGACCAAATCACCTACTCTAAATAAAGCAAGACTTGCTGGGAAAGCTGAAGCATTGTTCTGCTTGAAGAGAGGAAGTGAGATGCTTTTGATGAGAAGGAGCTAAGTAATAAGACACAGAACTGAAAAATCCAAATGTGCTTTTAAAAAAATCTACAATATTGGCTCTTTGAGGCTAACAATGACTAATTGATGAGAAAGCTAATGGCAAAATATTTACTTTGGGTTCCATCCAGGATGTATGCATTGCTTCCTAGCACATCCACACTCCTGGCCCATCCCATCACCAGTGGCATATTGTGTTCCCTATCTGAAAGACCCAGACACAGGGCTACAATGTGACTAATTCAGCAAATATCCACAACTACTATGGAGGTAGTAAGTAGGAAAGAGGTCAGAAAGATCCTTGGCAGGCACTTACAATCGCCAGCCAGTTCAGGCTTCTGCCTAACAGATGATGCCACAGTTTGGGGGATTTAAAAGGATTCTCTTCTCCAAGAGGACTAAAGTCTACACTAAAAATAGAGAGAGATGGAATAGGATAAGAACCAGAAATACAGTAGAAGGAAGAAGGATGAGGAAAATATTTTACTACAAATTTTCAGCAACTTAATTTGGAGGAGAAAAAAAGATTCTGTTTTAGAAAACACTTCTAATTCTCATATCTGAATATATTTCTTATTTTTAAAAATTTAAATGCCCCAACCACTTTTATAAGATAGACATAAGTACACCCACAAAGCACAATCCCCTAAGCTTATGCAGATACTAGTACAAAGAAATTGCCAAAAATTTGAATGTGTTTTCAATTTTTTAATTCAAAGTGACCTCTACTTTTAATTCTCTTGGTTTATATAATTTTTAAGTGCTTTGCCCATTATAAATTATTTCTCTTAGTTTATTCTGCAATAAGCACTCACTCACTGGGTAAAACATTTTGAAATGTTCTCTAAACAAACTGAAATTCCTGATGCCACAGCTTTAAAACGTATGATGAAATTATGAAAAAAAAATGTGCATTTCCTGGAATATTCATCCAGTTGGTCCTTGCACATCCTTCTATGCTTGTAAATGCTGAGAATCTTTCGTTTGTATGTTACAGTCACAGATATCTAAAAATGTATTTTGCCCTCCCCTTACACCATCATATCCTAGTAAAGCTATTAAAACTGATGCCCAAAAGATAGGGATCATACCAATGAGAACAAAAGAGATTTGATTTCAAATACTCCTGAAGTAGAAAGTATTTCTCTACCTCCTTCAAATCAAAATCCACAAAATAAATAATTCTAAACAAGTGATGTGGTAGTTATCATTAATTTATTTTCCTCTGCTTTCTAACACAATAAGAAGCAAAAATAGCCTAGGATCCAAATGCACCGTAAGAGGAGACTGGAGAATTTAAGATCAAGAATTATGATCTTGAGAACCTGGAACTGCTACTCAGGCAATGGTAGCACCACAAGGTAACTGTAAACTTAAAACAAATACTAACAAATGTTTCCACCATCAAGGCAGAATATAACAATTAGTGTTAAGAAAAGTGCATCAGGAATAAGAGAAATGGGAAGAAGTGACAAATATCTTGCCTGAAGCTGACTTGAATCTGGCAGGCTTCCTCACATATTCCTAATAGCATTCAGTGGGCCACATATCCTTGGCTCTCTCTCATCTATTACTTTAGGATAAAAAAACAAACACTGGTAGACAAAAAGTGTGTATTGCAGGTTAGGGAAGAAGGAGACCTGGATGCCAGGCTTCAAAGAGTTAAGCCCAGGCACCTTCAACTAATATGGAAAGTTAAACAGAAATTTTTTACAAGCTGGCACCCGCTCACATAATGAGATGCATTGTCAGTCCTCACTAAGTGAAATATTTGTGTTGCCATGCAGCTAAACAAATGCCTTTTTTCACTTTCACTTAAGACAGCCTCCCACTTCTATTTCTCTAAACAGTAGAGGCAGGCCTAGCTGGGTAACATGTGTAGTCTGGACAGCATGTTTCCTGCCACCCCACAAAAGGAGTATTTATATTAACATTCCAGATTCATGGGGAATTATAGAAACTTCACACATTAAAGCCAATGTAAAATTTCTACTACTTTAATATCTCCACTTTTCATTCAATGCAACTTGGCACAGAGTGAAATAATACAGTAGCATTAAAATCACTAAACATTCAAGAGTGTGGCAACATTTTTTTCACGTCATTTGCACATTACTATTCATAATGCTATGGCAATCTCCTATATAAAATAGGATGAATTCAAAAGTATGATTATCAAATTTATGGTGTGTGCTCACCACACCACACATTATGGTTTTGCAGCTTATTTGCCCTGAAGTAACAAAGATTTGCATAGAGTTTAAATGAGTATCGTCTATACAAACTATAGTTAAAATATTATTACAGTTATATGCTTTTCTATATAAACCAGTAAAAAAAGTCATATTTCGTTCTTCTTTAGGGCGGTGTTTTATTACAATTAAATGAAAAGCTTAGCTCTGCTATTTCTCTGAAAACAAAGTCAAGACCAAAAGAGACAAGGTTCAAGAATTAGACCTGAAAACCATAGTGAGAAATTTTTAAAATAAAAAATTGTAAAGCCTAATTGAAGCCTAAAGCCTAACTCAAAGCCTAACTAAATATCTTGCTTTATCTCTAGAATAAGAGTACTGTTTCTCTGAAAATAAAATTTAAAAAAACCTTCCCAAGTAACTAACATCTACACAATAATGATGAAAAAAGCAATAGTTGAATTTTTCTTGTTATTAAACTGCTATTTGGAGCAATCTGATATTTTAAACCTCATTTCCAGACCCTCTCCCAGACTTACCGTCAGTACCATAGTAATAGCTGACCTCTAGCTGCCTAATTCAACATCGGGCTCCCCCAAATCTTGTAAGTGGTTTTCACATAGTTCAAAGGCAGAGAGTAACCCAAAGAGATATTCTCTTTCGGTTTGAGAAGCATTTTTACATTAGAGAAAAAAAGTGACAGAATGGATCTCTAAATTTTTTCTGAGATTTCTCAAGGTGAATCAAACTCAAGAGTAATTCTCCAATTCTGTTTTTAAACATGATTTGGGAAATAACATATTCTATCTTGAATAATTGACAGTTGTCACAAAGGTAATTTGTTCTCTTCTTACTCTGATGTTTTTAGGCTCTTGCTCTAGTGAAAAGTTAAACCATGCTCAAACAACAACAACAACAACAAAAAGCAAGACAAAAGAATTTTGGAAGGAAGGAAGGGAGGGAGGGAGGAAAAAAGAAGAAATTAATTCTTTTACCCCATGGTGAATATAAATTGAGGAAAAGGTAAAAAAAAATGACTAAGACTGATATGCTACAATTATTAAAATTTTTAAAGGAAGGCTTTTTTTTCTTTTAGTCTAATTCAGGATTGCATTTGCTTTCCATGAGTATTTGAGAAAAACTTTGTAAACCCTTCCACTTGAAACAGCAGCAGCAAACTACATTTTCCAAAGGGAAGTCTAAAATAAATGAAAATGTGTATTCCTTTCCATTCTCATAAAATTTCAACACTGAAGTTGACATCTAAAGATGAATTGTTTCTGTGGCAAAGGGGTATGTTCAATGCAACTCCCCAGATATATGCAAGTACATCTTGCCAGAACTGTCTAGTCTAGTGTTAACCTCCTCTAGTGAAAGACAGCTGGGGAAAGGAGGTAGATAAAAGCAAGATTGTGATTCTAGAAGATTTCTCACAAACTAGTTTTTTTTTTTTTAATTATCTCTCTTCAGTGTTAGGACTCCCTGTATTAATATAACTAAGTTGGGTGAAAAATTAATTTTTGTATTGCATTTTTGAACCTCTCCAGAATATGAGAAAAAGTCCAGCGCTTATTAAGAGGTAATTAGTCCTTTGGGTCAATGACTGCTCAGAAGACTGCATGTTTGGCTTATCCCATACCTACATCATGGTTATTTATCAAAGGTGTCCATAAATGAAAAAGACAAAACAGACCAAGGACAGTGTGTCTTTCAAGCACAAAAGCACTTAGCAGATTCCTGGGCCTCCAAGGCCTAGCAGATTTAACCAAGACTTTTCACACAATCAGGTGAAGAGGGTCAGGCTAGTCAGCAGATATCCTATTTAGATAACAAAGAGAATATTTTAGTGACAATGTGAGAAAAAAAAAAAAAAACAGCAAAATGGATACAAACCCATGAACCATGTCTCCCTTTTTGCTCTGCAGAACTCAACCTCAAGTCTAACAAGGACATTATCTATATCCTTGAGCAAATATGAAGACAAATGTACATATTTAGCAACAAGTACACCAAAATAAAATATTTAGAGGAAATCAGCATATTATTTTTAAGTAAGATAACATATCTGAACTCTTGATAAAGATTTAAGAAAAACACAATGAATATATGTTGGTATTCTAGTCTCATAGAAGGAAAAAAAGGAAATGGAAAGATTTTTGCAATATTGCTGGACAATTTATCCTTAATTTCATTTCTAACTTAACATTAATATCTATCTAGCAAGTCTAATTTAATTACATAAGATATAGAGAATGTATAAACAAGAGATAGTTATTAATATTCTAGGCTGTTCTATTTCATATCCCTGAAGAGGTCAAAGTATTGTCCTGTTAACAAAGCTAACTTCAGCATTTGGTAAAATCACTTCAGTTCCTATATATGATCCTTCATGATGCCCACTTCCTCAACTAAATATATTAGAAAGCCATAATAATGATGAAGAGAACCCCATAATACTAAAGAAACCAAGTTGGAGTGTGGTTTTGACCTGGAATGATGGGGGAAATGACTGTTCCTGTTCTTTTCAGGAGTCAAGTTTAAAGAAAGAAGAATAGTTTTCAGTTATCTTAGGTCACATTTCAACTAAAAAAAAAAAAAAAAGCTGTAAGTGAAGAAACTTTGCAAAGGCACTGTTAAGTTATTGGAGTGGAAGCACTGTGGGAATTAGTTAGACCAGTTTAGACATTATCCAACTTACTTTCCAACCATCTGCATCAAATATGCTTCATTAAAACAGAACCATATGGAAAATAAGCTAGCAATTAACACAGCTTCTGCACGTGCCTCTAATACAGTAGATTTCAAACTTTTACTGAAACTGACTAAACTACTTCCATGTTGCTGCCATGCAGGACTTGGCAGCAGTCCCTAGACTTGCCTCATCCTCCACACCAGGCCATTTCATGATATTGCTGAGTTATTGAAATAGGCACATATGAAAAACATCAAGTATTTTGTCACTTTTCTTGCAGCTGGTATCCGCCATTAAAACAAACCCAGGTACATTGAAACAATCAGCCTCTCAAATGACAACTAATACTACATGTACCCTGGCATAGGGTTTAACTCTCTAAGGGAAAGGCACCTAAGACGAAAGGATCCACCAACTCCCCAAGCCATGCTACCAAGAAAGGCTACATCTTCCCTGGGAAGGCTCTTTTTTCTAAGTTACTCATTCATAGCATGTATCATTTTCTGCTGCTACCACTCTAATCCAAGCCATTACCATCTCCAATCTGAACACCTTTGTACTAGCCTCCTAACTAGTATCTCTGCTTCCATACCTGCTTTTCTAGCCTATTGTCATAGCAGAGGGATTCTTTTAACAATGGAAATCATCTTGCTTCTCTTTTAAACCCTCCAATGGCTTCCCATTTCACTTAGATAAAAGCCAGAATCTTCACCATGGTCTAGAGGCCACCAACAATCTCCCTAGTATTATCTCCAACTTCCCTTTTACTCACTCACTTGGATCTAGTCACACTATTGGTAGCAACTTTTCTTTGAACAGTCAAGTACCTCCCACTTAAAGGCCTTTCTGCACATTTTTTCCTCTGCCTGAAAGTTCTTCCCCCAATAATTTGCAGAGCTTGCTCCCTCACCTTATTTAGGTTTCTGATCAAATGTCTCCACATCAGAGAAGGCTTCTCTGACAACCCTATATAAAATAGCATCTCATCACTCTCAATAAATATTGAGTAAATGAATGAATGAAAGCAAACAACTAGAAACAAGATCCTTGAAAGCAGTTATATAGAGTTAAATAGTCAGAACAAAAGCTCAGGACAAAGCTAGAAAAGAAGATGTGGGGCATACTGACTGTATTCTGTTTCCCAGGAAACAGACTTGCTAAGTCAAGGCAATATGCAATGCAAGAAAATTTCCAGGCCCAGGTTGTAGTGAAAGCTGCTGTGGAAGTTAACCAGCCAGTTTTAGAGTCAGAGCCTTCTTTTTCTCCTCCCTTTTTACCTATTCTAGTTTATAGCAAAAAAATTTTAACCACTTAGTCTGTTCTTTCTGAGCTCTATTTCCCCTTCCATAATGTTTTTTCTTCATCCCCCTTCCCACCCCCTCGAACTGCACTGGCTAAAGGCTTGGTCCCTTATCAAAACCTTCTCTAAGAAACAATCTGAGCTCTAATTTGCATCTGAGTATACAGGATGTGGTTAAGAACGTGGACTTTGGAGTTAGACGCACTTTGATTCTAACTCATTCTCTCATTCATTCATTCAGCAAGTATTTACTGAGCATCTACCAAGTGCCAGGCACTGTTCTAGTTGTTGAGCATACAGCTTCAAACAAAATAAAGTTTCTGCCCTCACTCAACCTATATTCTGGTGGGAGTGGTAATGGGGATGGGGAGAGAGACTGTAATAAATAAACTCCGCTGTTTCTTAGTAATCTGATCCTGGGCAAGTCACTTCACTTCTCTAAGCTCCAATTTCCTCAACTGTAAAATGGAAACAATAAAACTACTTAAGACTATTTTGAGAAATAAAATAATTTGCATATAAATGTTAGCTCTCTCAGCTCTGGCCTCACAGGCAATCTTCCAGTTCCTGGAATACAACATGCACCCTCCAACCACCTGACCTTTGCATATGCTCCTTCCTTTGACTAAAATATTTTACTTCATCCCCCCCAAACCCAGCCCTTTTATTTATTTTTTTAAATTTTTATTGAAATATAGTTGATTTACAATGTTGTGTTAGCTTCAGGTATACAGCAAAGTGATTCAGTTACACATATATATAAACATATATGTTCTTTTTTAACATTCTCTTCCATTGTCCTCCCTTCCCCTTTGGTAACCATAAATTTGTTTTCTATGTCTGTGAGTTTATTTCTGTTTTTTTGTTTTGTTTTGTTTTAAAGGAATTTTGCCTTTTTAAAATTTTATTTATTTATTTATTTATTTATTTATGGCTGTGTTGGCTCTTCGTTTCTGTGCGTGGGCTTTCTCTAGTTGCAGCAAGTGGGGGCCACTCCTCATCGCGGTGCGTGGGCCTCTCACTATCGCGGCCTCTCTTGCTGCAGACCACAGGCTCCAGATGCGCAGGCTCAGTAATTGTGGCTCATGGGGCTAGTTGCTCCGTGGCATGTGGGATCCTCCCAGACCAGGGCTCGAACCCGTGTCCCCTGCATTGGCAGGCAGATTCTCAACCACTGCACCACCAGGGAAGCCCCTATTTCTTTTTGTAAGTAAGTTCATTTGTATCAGTTTTTTAGATTCCACATATAAATGATATCATATGATATTTGTCTTTCTCTGTCTGGCTTAATTCACTTAGTATGATCATCTCTAGGTCCATCCATGTTGCTGTAAATGGCATTATTTCATTCTTTTTTATGGCTGAGTAATATTCCATTGTGAGTATATGTGTGTGTGTGTGTGTGTGTGTGTGTGTGTATGCCACATCTTCTTTATCCATTCATCTGTCAACTGGTCACTTAGGTTGCTTCCATGTCTTGGCTATTGTAAATAGTGCTGCAATGAACGCTGTGGTGCATGTATCTTTTTGAATTATATTTTTCTCCAGATATATGCCCAGGAGTGGGATTGCAAGATCATATGATAGCTCTATTTTTAGTTTTTTAAGGAACCTCCATTATGTTCTCCATAGTGATTGCACCAATTTATATTTCCACCAACAGTGTTGGAGGGTTCCTTTTTCTCCACACCCTCTCCAACCTTTATTATTTGTAGACTTTTTGATGTTGGCCATTCTGACTGGTGTGAGGTGATACCTCATTGCAGTTTTGATTTGCATTTCTCTAATAATCAGCAATGTTGAGCATTTTCATGTGCCTTTTGGCTATCTGTATGTGTTCTTTGGAGAAATGTCTATTTAGATCTTCTGCCCATTTTTTGATTGGGTTTATTTGTTTTTTTGATATCCAGCTGTATGAGCTGTTTGTATATTTTGGAGATTAATCCCTTGTCAGTTGCATTGTTTGCAAATATGTTCTCCCATTCTGTAGGTTGTCTTTTGTTTGGTTTATGGCTTCCTTTGCTGTCCATCCCTTTTATTTTATCATTATCTATTATTCTTTAAAATCTTAGCTCAGGGACTTCTCTGGTGGCTCAGTGGTTAAGAATCCACCTGCCAGTGCAGGGGACACAAGTTCGATCCCTGGTCCAGGAAGATCCCACATGCCGCGGAGCAACTAAGCCTGTGTGCCGCAACTACTGAGCCTGCACTCTAGAGCCCGCGAGCCATGACTACTGAGCCCACGTGCCACAACTACTGAAGCCTGTACACCCTAGAGCCCACGTGCTGCAACTACTGAGCCCATGCACCACAACTACTGAAGCCCGCGCACTCTAGGGCCCGCATGCTGCAGCTACTGAGCCCACATTCTGCAACTACTGAAGCCCATGCACCTAGAGCCCATGCTCTGCAACAACAGAAGCCACTGCTATGAGAAGACTGCGCACCACAACAAAGAGTGGCCCCCACTCGCCGCAACTAGAGAAAGCCCGTGCGCAGCAATGAAGACCCAATGCAGCCAAAAAAAAAACTGAATTAAAAAAAAATTGTAGCTCAATCTTCTTCACGGAAAACTTACCTAATTAGGTCAATTTTAACTACATTTGTTCAGAATCACATACAATCACTGTTTATTTAGTTGTTCATTCATTCATCCAAGAT
The DNA here is from genome assembly GCF_963455315.2 of Globicephala melas. Lineage (NCBI taxonomy): Eukaryota > Metazoa > Chordata > Mammalia > Artiodactyla > Delphinidae > Globicephala > Globicephala melas. The sequence continues at coordinate 39,114,380 of NC_083321.1, read as the reverse complement.
GCCATCATCTTTTACTTGGATTACTGCAAACACCTCCTAACTAGTCTCCCTGATATAGTCTATACTCAACACAGCAGCCAGATTAAAATCTTTTAAAATGAAAGTCAGATTATATCACTTTTTGGCTGAGAAACCTCCAATGGTTTCCCATCTTCCTCAGGGTAAAAACAAAGCCCTTGCAGTGACTTAAATCCTTCACCATCTCATCAATCACACCAGACAGCTACACTGGCCTCCTTACTACTATTCCTTGAATTCATCAAGTTTACTCCTCTAAATCAGGACACGAGTTCTCACTTACTAGAATTCTCTTCCCCTATAAATCTGCATTATTTTCTCCTTCACTTCCTTCTGATCACCTTATCTATAAAGCCTTATAGTATTTTACATGATAAAACAGCAAATTCCCCACCTCAGCACTCTCTATCTTCTTATCCTGTCTGATGTCTCTTCATAGCGTTTATCACCTTCTGACATACTATATATTACTTGCTTATTTTTACTTTGGAGTATATTCCCCACCAATACCACTAGAATATAAACTTAATAAGAGGAGGGATTTTGTTTTATTCACTGTTACATCTTCATTTTCTCCAACAGTAACTGGTACACAGTAGACACTACATCTAAGTTGATAATTGCCATAAATCAAACTAGACAGATTTCTAAAATAAGCAATTTATACAGCTGGAAAATTTTTTAAATAAAAGTTCAAGTCATCTCATAATAACTAGGCAAAATCCCAATGCCCTTTTGGAATTTTATTCTAAACTATAGTTAAAAAAAGAAGATAAAAGGTAAAAAAAAAAAAAAGTGCAAATATTCAAATTTATAAATTAGATGAAGAAAACATGAAGAAGAGCAAAATGGAACAAGAGATTATAAAAGAAAAAAGAATGCACATTTTTCACTAGGAAGCATATTAATGTTAGTTATTATTGTTGACTTAAAATTACTAAATTCCTAGTGTTTTACTTGGCTCACTATGGCTCAGATTTCATGTGAAGTATTCATCATAGATAACTCCCAATTTCTTACAGTCTGCTGAGTTATATAAGGCATTATCATATTTTTTCCTCTTAAAAATATAAATGGTCCTCCCCAGTTAGTATCAAGCATTTCCTACATTCTAGTAACCATTAAGTTCTCTATAAGAACTAAGGTGTGGGATCATAAAAAGGAGGGAAAATAAAACCATATTATATTCAGAAACAAGGAAATAGTGCTGTTTAGGGATTTTCCCCAGAAGTCTCCTGGCAAAATAATTACTACCAAATCTTATTAATAATACTTTCGCTGTATTCAACTGGCACTCATTTCATAGAGTTTCATGTCACCTCCTTCATTTTCCATCCCTCCACTCCTACCAAGTCACAAATACAGTTATCTTCAGTTGATTGGTAGAGATGAATAACAATATTTAATTAGCACAACATCATTTATGACAAATATTCGGGCTCCACCCAGTGACTTAGGAACAATGAAGAGGCATCAGTACCATTTTAAAAGTTCTTTAAAAGAGTTCAGAACTCCAGTTTTTAACTCAAAAGCATATGCCAAGTTAACTATAGTCAAAAGTAGATTTATGGAATTTTCTCTCTTTAAGCCAAAGGACACAAAAGTAATTTATAAATCAAACTGAAATAATGTACAAATTAGCTGTTTACATGTTGTTACTCTGAAGAGTTTTAAATTTAAAACAAATGAATTTAAAAGTTCAGTCTTTTAAAGACTTTTTAGATTGTTCATCTAAAACAATCAGAGTTGTTTTAGATGTACTCGTGATACAAACTGCCTTAATCAGAAATCCAATTTTATACTTGCCTTATCTTTTTTAAAATCTCAGCTTTTTACCAAGTTATTTTTCTAGTACAGTGGTCCTCAATCTTTGCAGTGATTAGAATCCTCTCTAGAATTTGTTTAAATGAAGATACCTGGGCTTCTAGAGATTCTAATTCAACAGTTTGGGGAAGGGCATCAAGAAACTGCATTGTTAATCTAGTTATTTATCCAGTTAGTTAATCCAGTTAATGGTGCTCAAATCATACTTAGAGAAATACCGATCTAGAAAGCCTCAGTAGTAGCTATTTTCTACCCATTCTTAAGAGACTACTCTTCTCCCATGAATTCTAGAGCCCAGTACATTTCATTTTACATCCGTAATTCAAATATTAAAACGATTTATTCAATAGGTATTTTGTGAGGGCCTGCCATATGGCCAGCTATAATGTAATATTATAAGGCTTATAGGACTACATGATTTCTGCTTCAGGATTCAAAAATGACACGTCAAGGCCTTTAAAAATAATCATTCTCTCCCTATAGAAACCTCTTTGAGATAGGTTGCTCTGCCAAAGCTAGACTAATTAAAATTTTCAGACTAGCAGTATTCATTTCATTTGAAATAAGAGAGAGGTGATATTTTTGCCCTCTTCCACCCTGAAAATGTTAACAATAGCAAATAGCTTTTTTTCATTAACAAAACATATCCACTCATTATTTTTCCACTCTGCTTGCCCTTCAAGACAGTTTTTAAAAGTGTGAACACTGATTATATCAACTGAAATACAAATTATAACACTGAACAGTAAATATAATTGTGAATACATGATATGTAAGACATCACACAAGAAGGTTTTGATATAGGGATGAACTCTAGAACTTATGGTATATTAAAAGACTTTATTGGGTCAGCCTGACTTGCAACATGACATAAAAATGAAATGAACTTTCAACTGTCAACCAATGGATCATCCACTTGCCACTTCTAGTTATATTTTGAGCCACTGCTATATTAGTTCTATAAATATATAACATCTATCCAATTGAATTATTTTATTATTTTTTTTTAATTTTTGGTTTCTTGTTATGTGCTATTTCACCCACCTCCTAACCTCAGGAGACTTAAGAAAAGTCATTTTGCTTAACCAAGTTAATAAATTTATGCTGTCTATTCCCCATTTGGAGTAAGCATCAAATCATTGAGCAATATGAGCAGAATGGAAAATGTTGAAATTGCATAACAGTAATAGAATATTTTGAAAAGGATAAAGTAAAGTTTATAAGCTATTAAATGCCCTCATCCAAAGTGCCTTGTATATATGTTGTGGCTAAAGTTCAATTGCAAACTAAAATTTAATAAGTCCCAATCACCTACAGGATAGTCTAAACCCCTTAATATGACACAAAGTCAAGATTTTCACCATATATGTCCTTTCAGTCTTCAGACCTACCACTTCCCCCAAAAAAGTAATAATGGTTTAATAACTTATTTGATGCTTTCCATTTGCCAGGCACTATTGCCAGGCAATTTGTGTGGTAACATTATAAATAAATACTATTAGTTATATTTTAAAGTAGGAAAACTGAGGCTTAGCATTTTACCCATGTTCATAAAAGTCACAAAAGATGTAGCCAAGATTCAAATTCTGGTCTGTTTGACTCCAAAGTACATGCTCTTAGTCACTGGATATTAGCACATCCTCTTCATACCCCCTCATTCCAGCCATAATAAACTACATCATAAGTCTTCACATATGCCATGACTTTCCATGTCTTCATGCTTTTGCCCATGTTGGTCCTGCTTCTAGGAATGTCCTTTTTAAATCTTATCCCCCCAGATTGATTCAACATTCAAAAATAATTATTAAAATGCTCATTTTGTGTCTGGCATTGTTCTAGGCACAAGAGATAGAACGGTGAGCAAGACAAAGATTTAGCCATTATGGGGCTTACTTTCTTTGAATTCCTACTTTTCTATCAATACCTGACTATAAGTCACCTCTTTGATAAGAAATTTCCTTTACATCTCTTCTTGTAAAATTAATTTCTTCTGTTTGCTCATAGTACTTTATATAAACCTTTATCATTGCCTATTGTATTGTAATATAATTGTTTATGTACCTATCTCATCTCCCCCTCTAACCTATGAAGCTTTTTCACATAAAGAATTCTTTCCTGTTTAGATATGTATCCCTAGCATTTAGCAGAACACTTGGTTCATACGCGAGTACTCAAGAAATGTTTTGTGAGTGAGTGAGTTAATAGAAAACTACATCAAATATTTGCCTGAGGTGCCAGATTATATTTATATATAGTCTATATAAATTAAACATTAAAAATACTTGAAAGAAAAGTACTGTAGTTTAATGTATAAAAATTAGTCACAGAAAAAGCAGTAGTCACAAATGTTTAAAGTTTCATTTACATCTTACCTGGGTGCTTTTTAGTGTTCAGGTTATATTAGATATTACATTAAACATTAGACAATAACAATCTAACTTACACTTTTGAACCAGCTTCCATAAGTATATAACTATTATAGAGCCCCGCTGTCCAGTATGTAAGATAAAAAACAGTATTCATCATAGTTGAAACTTAAAGTTATTATTGAGAATTCATCCACACAGCTGATGAAATTACAAGAATTATTTCTTCATTGTTCTATTGAAATAGGAAAAAAAATAACTATTGATTAAAAATGAAGACATATGAATACTAATAATGGCACAGAGTACAAATAATTTGTATAAATATTTATTTCTGTTAAAATCACATGATTTTAAATGTAATCAAATTTAATTTCTTCTGAAGAGGGTTATGGCTTTAAGAACTGAAAAGTTAACCTTAGAAGCCCGCTTTACACTTTTTTAATTGATTGCTTTTACATATTTTGCAAATTCCAAATTATCTTTAAACTGTCTTTATATAATGATATACACATAAAATACCAACTTGTAGGCTAACAGCCAAAGCATAATATCTGTATGCAATTTTCCCTTTAAGAATATGAACTATGTAACAATACAGTCTATTAGTTGTAGAATCATAGAATTTTAGATATAGAAGGGCCCAAGCAGGAAATTTTTTTCGACACCTTCATTTTAATGATGAAGAAATTTGGTGTTGAAAAGGTGAAATAATTAGCATTTTTGTTAGCATTTTAGTTGTCAGTGAGTCCACCCAACCTCCACTGCCAGAAAAACAAAAAAAAAGTCTTTTAAAACATTTGTCATTGTTCTCTTCCCTCGTACCTCAATAAAATAATTTAGTTGTCAGACTAGCTCAAGATCTATTGATTATTCAGCTTTTGTTATTACTAAACTAAACAAGCCGAAGGCACACAATAAGAAAGAGAACCATAAAATATTTAAAATAACTATGAAAACAACAGTTAATAAGCAATCTCTGGATCATTGAAATAACCACTAATCATATTAGAGCTAAATTAAAATATGCTATTTTTGCCTTCCTTTTTTGATTTTAACATTCCCCAGTTTTAAAGTTTCAATCAAAATTCTTTTACGGCACACTTAATACATGCAAGCACTTCCCTAGGCATTATAGGTGACCAAAAATATTTGAGACATAATCCCAGTCCTTAAGCCATTTGCAGTAGATGACCCCAAGCCATCTTTCTAAGTCTTTCATAACCTTCCTATATAAAATCTCTTCTCTTAAAAACAATGCCCTACTCTACACTTGTGAAAATACCTTGTATTTCTGTTCTGCATGCCCGTAAGTCTAGTCATGCCTTACTTCCCACCTAAAATGTTTAGTCATCCCTTATGAAAAACTTACCAAGACTTCATAGCCCACATCAAATTCAACCTATCCCTTAAAGTCTCCTTTGATCTCATGTTTGGCATTTATCACACACTGGCTTCCATTCTAAATCATTCATATATTGACCTTAGTTTCCAGCCAGATTATCATCTCCCTGATGCAGGGACAATTTATGCTTCTCTGTAAACCCAGAAGTGCTCCCCATCTTTTATACTCCATAGCACACAGACAAAATATTAATATCTGTATGGCATGCTGGAGGAAGCTCTGAAGGATAATGGTCGCTAGAGGTCCTTGGCCCGTGCTCCAGGCACTGCAGACTCTGTTGACACCCTAAAGCCTAGAGGAATACATAGCTTGAAACATTTGTAACCCAAAGCACAAACTCTGCACAGCACACTAGTTAGGACGCTGTGCCCCACAGCCCCTATCATGGTTCTAGGCTACTGAAGGTACTCAACAAATATTTCTTGAATTAACATAATAATAGCACATGGAGCACACTGCTTGCATTGGGAGACTAAGTGAGCAAAGTAGGTGACAGGCCTCAACTAGACATAGCATGACAAATGTTAGTTTGATATACCAAAGACTCCAAGTTATCAATGTTTCATTTGCAAAATTAGTGAATGAATAATACTATAGTAGGAGAAACGTGCTTAAAAAGTACCTCAGAGCTGTATTAGGTTTAAAAGATAAAGTAATCCATAAATACCTACTGTTGGGTTGAATTGTGCCCCCCCCCAAAAAAAGATATGAAGTCCTAACCCCCAGTACCTCAGAATGCAACTTTATTTGACCATAGTTACAGATAAAAATTAATTAAATGAAGATGAGTTCATACTGGAGTAGAGTGGGCTCCTAATCAGATATAATTGGTGTCCTTACAAGTAGACAGACATGTGAAGACACAGAGACACAGGGAGAATACCACAGGATGATAAAGGCAGAAATTGGAGTCATCTTTAGCAACCTGTATAGTCTACGGTCTAAGCTAGAACAACTGAGTCTTTTCTCCCCAGTTTCCAGCGAAAAGAAGCCCACTTTTTCCATTAGTCTAGTATAACGAAAAGCTAAGACAGAGAAGTCTTGAGTATGTTCATTCCTGTCCATAATCTAAATCTGACAGCAGCCCCAGTAGATTGATGGAAAGAATAAAATTCTTTCTAGCAGCTGAATGGTCAGCAAAAAATATGGGTATTATTAGTTCTATTTATCATAATAATTATTTACTACCATTCCCATTTCTCTTATGTAAGTTAAAATTTAAAGAGAATGTAATAGATACAAAAATAAACAGAGAGCCTTGATTACAGCCACTCCAAACACAATTCTACTTCTTTTATTTAAGTTTAATTGTATTTCTATCTTCTATTTTAAGTAGGATCTCACGCACTCATTTTTCTCGTTAATTATAACAATAAATGTCCAATATATAATGGTATTTATCAACAGCTTACTGAAACAAAGGAACTGTATCAGGGCTGACACAAATGATTGACCCTGATTAGAGAAATGATAGCTAGTTTTATAATAAAGATTACAGATTAAGGACCAAGTATCAGAAAGTTCTTTTTTGTTATTCCTTTAAAAAATACTACATAGACCCTCTATGAATAAGTCCAAATGATCCAAATAAGTAAGTCACACACCTCTCATGGCCAACAGTACCAAAAAATGGCTTTAATCCTTTATTTATCAAGGTATAGCTACTTCCTTCCAGGCAGAGTTCAGAATTTGAGATTCCTATTCCATAAATTTTATTCACAAACTGACTTTTCATGCTATCACTCCCCATATTATAAGTTGAATTTTCACAACTGAAATTTACGGCAGACTAGCAGAGTGTATAGTAGTCTTTTCACAGCAAGATTGTCCCAATAATTCCTACACTATGTAATTTCAGTTAAAGCTGCTAACCACAGGCTATAATTAAGTTAACATTCAAGACTTTACTACACTTCTCTATGAAGTGTAAACACAAACTGGTGTTTCTGAAGTGTGTGGATTCTCTTTCATTCATACAGTTGAACTATCCATGGCACACTTTAAGTTCCATACATAGACACCAAGCACTGAAGGAAACAGGAAACATTATGTTAACATGACTATAGTATTGATGAATAAAAAAACATAATCCCAAGGCTAAGCTGCCAAATAAGTAGTGAATTAATTTCTGTAAAGTACTCCAATATTACAAAGGTGTGTTGAAAGGTGTCTGCTCATGTTTCAAATTAAACGCACTGCTGGTCAGCATTAGCACCCCAGCTTTGAACACCAGCCACTTGCCTATAACACTTCAGGGGCTAGGAAAAATGGATTTGCCGTTCACACTGGAATAATTAGAACATGTCAGGAAGAATTAATTTCCTCATTTTTCAAAAGGATACACAGAAATTACCATGTTATTATATGACAGGGTCCCTTGGAGAATTATATTAAATTTAATTTCTAGCGCAGCCCACACAACAAATTAAAGTCATAAATAAGATGGAAAGAAGCGGGACGCAGAGCATATGTTTATGGCAATGAGTGAAGCCAAGGGACCAGAAACAACTATCTTCATTTCATTTTATTTAAATCAGCCAGACACTGTGTATCTGAATGACAGCACTTGTTAATGGTGCTGAGATTATAGGCTCCTTAATTTTAGAAAACAGAAGCAGTCAGTCAATGTCTGAAATAGTACATTTCTTACAATGCAAAAATTAGTATAAATTTACTTCCCTTTCAAGTCCATTTCTTTTTGCCCTGCAGCAAGTTTAACGGAGATAAACTTATTTTTAATAATACTGTTTCTCTATTTGTCTTTTCTTTAGGTAATTTTCTTGGGCAGAAAAAATGAGAAAAGTAAAACAGAAGAGTCACCAGGATAAGTGAAATTTACAAACATTGTCCAAAATACAAGCTTCCTGCTCCATACTGTAAATACAGCTACCAATTCAGAGCTGAGAGGCAAATGTCTCTAAAGAAAACTTTGTTTTTCATATTAAATTAAAAATGTCTTTCTTACACTGCCTATCAAATTGGAGTGAAACTGCTAAGGATATTGTTCAAACACTCTAAAAGCACTAGACTTTTTAGCTATTCATTAAGCCCAAATATGTGTATGGAACAGAAAGGATTATAGAGCCCACTAATAATAGAGCCTCTACTCATGGCCAGAGACCTCTCTGTTACCTACTGCTCCTGCTTAAGAATCTTTCCTCAAGTATCACCTCTCTCCTGCTTCCACCTCAGCTCACCATGGGCAGTCAAGAAAAGATTCTCACTATGGTCATATCTTCCACTCTGAAATCAGCCTAAGCCCAGTATACAAACATTAATAAAACTTTAATAAATGTATTATAAAATATTAATGATATTATTGATTCCCTCCCTTCTCCCTGAACTTATGTACACTTTCATCTGTTATTTAAGTTATGGGTAAAATAACCAGACTAGAAGGAAGTACATATGACTCTCTTAATTTTTTCCTGTATGCTATAAAAAAGACTCAAGGTGGCCTATAGAAATTTATTTTCTTGCATTGAGAAGTCAGCACCTTCTCTAACATTTAAGGCTGGCATTTTAGACCTATCAGAAATCCAAATGCTTTAGACACCAATCATCAAAACAATTTACTGTGTTATTTACCCATTCAAAATTTCTTTAAAATAATAACTATATTGTCTTTCAACATAAAATATGCTCCATGTATAGCAAATGCAAAAAAAAATTATGGAGTGATGTTTAGAAAACTATTTAGAATTACTAAATCAAAAGCAATGAAAACACTGCCACACGAGTCATTGATAATTTAGCTAATTTTTATCTCCTTCCAACATAGATTTAATCTCCACATATTCACCTACAGATTCTAAATCATAAATGTTAAGATTACTCATAGGCCCAGAAACATGTTGGCATTTTATCGTGCTTAATAACTGCAGACATTCTTAAGGTGAAAAAGGAGTTTGTACACTTTAAGAAATAACTGTCATGAAACTGAGCACTCCCTTGGGTGCAACAAACTTTAAATAATTTGTGAATCAATTAACTGGCGACTCTCTTCATAACACAGATTTCACACTCCCAGGTCACTGCATTATCAGCCTGATACGAATCATAACATTTTGGAGAAAAGTTCGTAATTGAAATCATTAATTAATTTAACAGGACTTTTAGTTATGCATTGCATTAAACAGCTGTAAAGGAGCAGAGATTAATTAGTTGTTTCTCTGACAATTTTCACTGCTGCTATTACTTGGTGGAAAACTTTTCAACTTGTAAAGCACATCATGCTCTCTAAAATCTGGCTGTGACCTACCGAAGCAATTTAAAGTTAAAAGAACTATAATTTCTCTAAAACGAAGCCTGGAACCTCTGAGATGTTTCTCTGGAAGAAAAAAAAAATTTTTTTTAATGACAAACATTGTAAAGCCTGACCTTCTCCTTATGTGAAAATGAAACCCACATCTAGAATAAAGTCATAAAAGTGTACATCACAAGTAGCTCACAGAAATGGGGAAAACAAAAATATACCCAGCTAACATTTTCCTGAAGCTAGAGAGATGATACGCATTCACATGTTTTGCATATTCTTTTTCTCTTAAAAATAGAAATAAAAACTATTAACCATAAATAAAGTGTATTTATGTTACCACTCAGTGCTTTTACTTCTTAGGATTTAGAACTATTTGACTGACCTATAAGTTGCCTAGCAAATTAACTGGCTGATAAAGTATAGGTAAGTTCAAAAAGCAACTCAAAAAGGACTACCTTAAGGAAAGGTGACTAGCAATTTTTTCAATACATCATTCCAAACTGCTTTTGTATCATATCACACTCTGCACAACTTCATCACTTTAATAGCTTAACATCTCCTTTGCTATATAAAAGGCACTAAAAGGTATATCATGGAGATTCTAATAAAATGGGTAACTTCCTAGAAAAATGCCCATCTTACTGAAATTAATTAGTTGAAATAAAACATTTTCCACGTTATATCAGGAAATAATCAACTGCGTCACCAAAAACTCTTATTTTCAACCTAATCCCTTTCCCTATCCCTTCTGCCCCAAATGTGGCAATGATATTGAACTCTTAACAATTATTAAAATATATCAGGCCCTTTCAACATCTAGGTGCTTTTACAAATGCTATGCCCTCAGCTTACAATATTCTTTCTATCTCCACATCCCCTCTAAGTAACTCCCTATTATGCCTTTAAGAAGCAGCTCAAATGTTAGCCTACTCAAAGAAGCCTTCCCCCAACTCTCCCTGGCAAATTTCAAATTTTTGTGTATCTTATTTCATTTATATCTCAATTCTAAATCTAATATGTTATTATAATTTCTCTTTTTACCTGTCTCTCCATTAGATTTTTAAGCTACTTAACGGCTGGGCTTTAGTATGCTATTCACATTTAAATCTCAAACATATCTATCTGGGACATAGTAAGCCCTCAGTAAATGTCTGTTGATTAAACAAAGAATGAATAAATGAAAATGCACATATTTATTTCCACATTTCATTTCAATAATATTTATTGAGCATCTGTTATAAATCAACCACAGTGCTAGATGCTTGATGAAATCTCCACAAATTTTTTAAGTTAAAAAAAAGATAGCTCCTCTATATTTTTAAACATGTAACCTCATCTATTTTTTAGTATTTTGTTTAAAAATTGGTAATTATTATCTAATGAAACTTGGAGTGGGACAGCAAGAAGTAGAAACTTTAGGATTTTAGGATATCTTTTGTCATCAAAGACCCTTTGCCTCAAAAGATCCCTTTCCCAAGAGTCAAATTAAATGAACATGTTAAAAATAGTTGATGCCGGCGCAGTGGTTGAGAGTCTGCCTGCCGATGCAGGGGACACGGGTTCGTGCCCCGGTCCAGGAGGATACCACATGCCGCGGAGTGCATGGGCCCGTGAGCCATGGCCGCTGAGCCTGCGCGTCCGGAGCCTGTGCTCCGCAACGGGAGAGGCCACAACAGTGAGAGGCCCGCGTACCGCAAAAAAAAAAAAAAAAATCCATTTATTTTAGTTAATTTAAAAGATACTTGAACAGTGGTGCTTTAGGGAGGTGATATCTTGACAGCATTTACATGATCCTAAGGTCCAGAAGAATCTTGAATCAAGAATAGAATCCATGTCTAAAGATATATAAGCTTGGATTCTACCTAAAAATTCAAGTTAAAATATATAAACAAGACAAGAGTAACATTTTACCTATTACTTTAGATTCAATAAATCAGAGAAACTGTAACATACAATCCACCAACTCTGAAAATTCTGACCCAACTAATAGTGAATTGTTGCTCTCCTTTGTCTCAGATCTTATCTGAATATATATATGCTTTACTTCTTGTTCTGCATCTCACTCTACCAACACACTCAAAATTACCCCATGATTTGTATATTTGTGTGTTTGCCCAACACAGTTGCAGCCCGTGTCTGTGAGTGTTTTTACATCTTTATTCACAAACCAAATCTGTCTACTCACAGCAGCATTTTAGAGTTTTATCAACATATCTCAATCATGTATCTATTACCGATCATGCTCTTATTACACTCTACCATCACTGAAAGTACTCCTTCTTAACTTCCTCTGGACTTCAAAGAATGTTTTTGTTGTAGTATCTTTGAATCCAAGTTCCTCTTATACCACTTTGTCTGAGTACCCTTGAGGAGGCTAGTTTTAGATTCCTGACCTTGAGTTCAATGAGGCTTAGATCTAGCACACCTGCCTGCTTTCAAATTCTCCTCTGGGATAGCATCACATAGCAATTACATATTGAAGAAGTCCATCTCCTTGTATAAAAGTGTGTCTGCAAAGGTTCATTTTTAGTTAGTGTGGCAGAAGTATCTGGGTCAATGCCAATTTTCAGGTTTTGCCAATCTTTGATTTTTCTCTTTAATGATCATACAATGACCATAGACACATCTTACTCCCAAGAAGATATGAAGTAGGAAGCAACATTTCAACAGTTTCCAAAAATAAGACAAAAGATTTCTTCTGAAAGTGTATGTTTGGTTTATGGGAGAAAGAGAGAGATGCAAGTAGGTAGAAAGGATGTTATTTTTCTAGATTACCAATTTAATAAACAGAAACAAGGTCCATTTGCACCTTACCTAGAAGATTCACAAATCTAAGAGAATGAAGTTGATAATGGAGATTATAAGGATTGTATGTAAGAATGAAAAATGAAAGAAGGGGCAGAGGAGATGAGAAGGTAGAGAGGAGAGTAGCAGGGACAGAGAGGAAAGTCACAGGAGAGGAGTAGAGAAGGAAGATAGCAGAGAAGAGAAAGAGAGAATGGAGGAAAGAGGGAAACTGTCTAGTACTAAACCTAGGAATGTGGCAGGGGTTGGGGACAGGGAAGAAAAGGTCATAAAAACCAAAAGTACCCACTATTTTTTTTCTAAAATATTTCCCCTTTCACAGAGATTGAAAAAATGAGGTAAGTCAATTGTCCTCAAAAATACTAATTCTTATTTGACTTAATTAGTTTCATGGAACCGATAGCCCCACACCTTGCTTAAGAATTTCAATGGTCACATTTCTGCATAGTCAAAGTGATCCCAAACAATTTATCCAATGTATTACACATATAAACAAGTTTTTCTTCAAAACCAGGCATGATGGTCATTTTTTCCTCCGTTTTTCTGTCCAACAAACATAGTTATTTATTATAGAAAACGAAAGGAAAATTCCACTCTTCATTCGTGTTTGAGTTCCTCTGGCTTGCTAAAATATCCTGGCCTGTAGCATAAGACGTAATTCCATGTATATCTATTTCTTTTTTCCTTAAAAAGAAGACTTTTACAAGATTCAATTATATAAGATTTAAATAGAACAGCAAGTTTTTATATCCATGGCTCTGGAGAGGTGCGCTTTTTTTCTTTCTTCTGTCCTTTCTATTTTTCTTTACAGAGTGAAAATTATTTTATCAAGAAGTTTCAATTTACATTATTAAAAATATGTGGTGACCATCATCACAAGTCTGCTTTTCTTTATGATATATATATACTCTTCACAAAAGTACTTAACTTTTTTTAGAGCTAAAATTAAGAACGTATTAGAGTTGAGGGAAAAAGCATGGTCATGAAGACAAACAATCTCAATTTTGAAATCACCCTCTATCATTCTGTTACTCAAGAAAGTTGACAGAACACTCTGAGTCTCAATTTCATCAACTATAAAAATGGGTGTAATAACAGTTTCTACCTCACAGGGTAATGAGGATGATTAAATAATAAAATTCTCATGACAAATATATATAAAGCATTAACACAACATCTGGCACAATTAAGCACTTAGAACATGGTGTTATTAACAGGCTATATATGCCACTAGTGGAGTACAAAATTTATCTTTCTAATGATAAACAGGCAATGGAATTAGTATCTTGTGTAGGAGACTCAGGTGAAGATGCAGGTCTACAATGGTAGACCTGTACATCAACTATGCTTCAATTAAAAAAAAAAAAAAATCTTAGACCAAAGAACATGCAGATCAAGACTTTTTTAAAAAGTGCTTACTTCAATGCAATATTTTTCAAACTATGGATTGAATGAGTTATAAAGTCAATTTTCTGAGTATGAATCAGCATTTTTTATTAAAAAGGAGAGAAGGGAACTGAAGAGAGAGGAAGCAAAGAAAAAGAGGCAAGGATAGAGAAGAAAAGAGAAAATAAAACACATTGCACATATTAAGGATAAGTATTGTTCATGTAAACTTTTTACTTTGGTTATATTAGATTGCATACTGGGTCAGATTAGAAATTTACTTCTTACTCTGAATCACAGTCAAAAAAGTTTAAAAGCCTGCTAACTTAATGGAAACTAGGACATGTGAATCCATGAGCTTTTGTATAACAGGAAAAGGGCCAACCAACCACCTTGCTCATTCAAAGGTTTCTCTAATTCATGCAGTGTAGCAATTGAAGCCATCTAGTGCCCTTCTGGGTATCTTGTGATATCTCCTTATTTGAAATACTATAGACAGAAGTAGCTACCTACCAGAGATTATCCAAGGGCAAGAGAGTAAGATTATCTGGCTTCTGGATAACCAGTCTAGCTCTAGGATCATGAAGCACGCAATGATGTAAAATGAAAAAAAGTTAGTAAAATTAAAGGATTTAAGATATGTTTCACATTCAATAAATTCAGGCACTTACGAATAAAAGATCGAGGAAATGACTCTTCTCCTAAAAATCTGATGGATCTGTAGAATAACTGGACAGCACAGTGCCACCCAGTACGCTTTACTTAAATAAACTCAGTAATATTTATCTCTCCTTTTGCAAGATATATAGGGTATGTGTGGGTTTTGGGTGGCAGGAAGGGAGAGAAGTGTTCAAGAGGAAGGTGCATATAAGTGGTTGTGTTCACTTCAGTCTTATTCCAAACCAAACCAGTATGGTGGTCAGCTGTCAGCCAAAGAGAACAGGGGCAGGAACAGAGCCAATCAAGCGGTGTTAAGTAACCCAGTCATTCCATAGAAATCTGTACAGCTCTTGTTCTCTGGCAATACAGCTGGCAACAGCACAGCAGTAATTTGAGGGGTTTTCTATAGGGTGCTTATGAATTTGATTTCACTGTTGGCTTCTTGCCATTGCAACCTATACACTGGGTAGCTCTGTTTGTGAGTTACCCAACTATGTGCTTGGATGATAAAGGATCAGATTTTTCACTTAGTAGGCATGAAGTCAGCTGAGTTTTCACTTTGCCAAATGTGTCTTTTTTTTTTTTTTCCAAACTTCCCAGGTTAAGAAAAATACATGGCTTGTATTGCCAAGCACTTTCCCCCTACACTTTGAGCCATGTATTTCTTTGGGAAACTAAATTCTATTTTACCCATAATTCATCAAACTGTTTTCTCTGACAACTTAAATCTTTAGAGCCTTTTAACATACCACTTCTCTCATTTTCTCCCCACTACTCTCCTTTTTTCATACTTTCCCCTTGGCAATCAAAAAATACATATAGTTTGCCAGATTTGAAGTAAAAGGGGTGAATATAATTCAACTGCTGAGATTCAAGATGATGTTTTACATGTGACCAAATAAACTTTCCATTACCTATTTGCACTTTCATATGACTTCCTTCAGATACTCTCAAAGGACATAATGTAGTTAAACAGTAATGTTATGTAAACAGTTGCCAGTGCATGGCAAATTCAGGTTTTGCTTTTGGGAACTTTTTGGAATTTCTTTTTCCAAATATTTTCGATCTCCAGTTGGCTGAATCCGCGGATGCAGAATCCTCGGATAAGGTGAGCCACTTGTATTTAATTTTGAGTCAACCTCAGCTGCATATATCACTGCATCTTATATAAATCTAATTAATAATACAGTCCCAAACTGTTCTGATATTAGAAACTGAACTACTATCATCAGTGCTACCATTTAAAAACCAAAAGCCAAACTTATGGGAGTGGGGTGGGGGAGAAAGTAGAAGATATACAATGAAAATACTTGGAATATACTGTAAAGCATAGTAAATGGGCAGAAGTATTGATCTTCTCCACCCTTTTGGCTCATCAGTGTAAAATTAGGAAATGCTCTTTCTTCATTCTCAAAATATATAAACCTCCAGTAGGATGCCCTTTATTTGTAAACAGATATACATCTTCATGCCAGGGTCATCCATTCCCTCTTACTTCAGCCAGAATACCCAGTTACTTTCTTTCCATAGCTAGGGACAACAGGAGGTCCTCCCAAATTCCATTTCAAGGAGTGTTTCATTTCCACTATTGTGCACTGGCAGAGCAGAAGTAGGAAATGTCAAATCCCACCATCAAAAATTGGTCAAAGGAATGTTATTGAGGTTAGATTTCAAAATGAGATTTCATACCAAAACCACGCAACAGGCAGTAGTTAGCTACTATAGTACTCTCAATAGTATAATTCAGCCATATTATAAGGTTAAATGGGTTTCAGTAGGTTGCACAAGTAATCAAATCACCATCTATAATGTATTTTCTATAAAAATATCCATTCCAAATTCCAAACAACAAACTTTCTGAACTTCTCCCGTTAGTTAGTTGGAAATTGCCTACAAATACATCCCTGTGTATACTTCAAAGAAGTCTTTTTGTGATATAGATTTAAAAATACTAAAAAACAGGTAACTGACTATTAGCCTTTTTTAAGTAGGTCATATGCTTTACAAAAGGGTAAGCCCAAATTTGAAAAAGCAAGAATTCAATGTGAAAGTTACAAATTACTTCCTCATTTACTATATATGAAGTCTGGGATCTTCAAATACAGTACTTGGAAGTATGCACAAAAAATTATTATTAGTGGCTATAACACATTGTTAATATGATGACAACAAGAGTTGTAATCATGCCAATCCTATGAATTAGAGGTAATGGGGAAAATACAGACAGTTTCTAAAACTGCATGTATTATTATGTTCTCCTGAATATAAGTGATGCAGATGCTGCCTAAAAAAGTACACAAAGTTTCTAAGCTAAGGGCACTAGGAAAGTAACACAACTTCAAGTCAACCCATTCTCATAAAAATTTGAGAGAAATAACTTAATCATATGTATAACTCAATACCTTCTTTTCATATATGAGCAAGGCTGTGTGGATCCATAAAAATGTCATCTGAGCAGAGCTTTGAACATCTAGCATCAGAACTTCTTATAAAGCCACCAAATGTACTGTACTGATATGCCTAAATGATCTTCTAATAAAAGCCAATTTCAAATGAGTAAGAAAAACAAGCCTACTATAAAAAAGCAAGCAATGTTCATAGACAAAACCTGGATTCAAAGGAAAGATGGGTGGGCATAAATTATGTAAGTGTTTATAGGAAACAACACATGGATTTTTTGGTAAAAATTAGAATGGAATTTCATTTGTTTAAGAAACTGGGGGGAGGGAGGAGAGAGGGAGATATTAGGCTTTCTCCTGAGGTAGCGCAAAGCATAACTGAATACATCATTGCTCTCTTACATTTAACATAAATAAGATATTGAGACTTGCAGTAAGAAGTCAGAAGCATTGCCTGTAACCAACTGCACTGTGACATTCTAATTCATCTGCTGAGCCTGAAGTTCCACTGCAGCTGAAGACTTTGATGACTCAGGACTTCCAAACCCTCCCCGTGAGCACGCTGCTAGTGGACACCACAATGCACAAGCTCCAAACTCATTCTTCACCCACCCCTCTCTGCCACCAGTAATCACTTTCTTTACCAGCATGCTGTCCTTCAGCCACAGAAGTTGTGCATTAAAATCAGAGCCTTGCTAACCATCTCTGTCAGTTCAGCTGGGTATGGAAGATCCACTCATTCAGTTGCACCCACTGGAGTAGTTCCTCATTCTGGGTACTGTGCATTCTAAACAACTGTGAGGTCTCCATGAAAGAAGCATGTTTAAGTGGTATGTCCTTGTTGTTTGTGACTGGGCAAAAGTGTCAGTGTATGTGTGTTTTGGGTAACATTGTGAAACAGCTGAGGGTATAAGAGCTGCATGGAACTGAATTTATCATTTTCCTCTTGAAGTACATAATATAGACAAATAGCTACAGTTAATATATAGCATTTTATAAAATAAATCATTGTATTTGTGTAGAGGAATTTAACAGGACAATAGGGCAGGCCTCTTGCACATCAGTTGGGATGAGAGGGGGGAACACTGTGTTCTTTCTCTGCACCAAAACAAGTTAGAAAATAAATCTGTCTGGAAAAAATTATCTCAGGTTTTGCCAAGGGAAGGGGAGTTAGGGAAGTTTGAGGTTTCTTATCAAGAAAAACTGACAGCAAGCCTTCATATTAGACTGTATATGTCTATCCACTAAGATTTTACAGGAATGAGAAAAGTATTCTTACCAAGAAAGTTAAGTTCAAATGAAATGCTGTTTCTCAAGAATGATTCTAAAGAAGATGTGAAGTTTTCATCAGTGGTTCTAAGAAAACAATTTATAGTGCCTTAAGTGAAATAAGGGTAAATGGCATTTCATTGCAATGTGCTGCGATGGCCTATGTGACTTGAACAGTACAAATGAGATTTCCTGGGATTTTGTTTTCCCTTAGAAAGGAAAACAGGAAGGAGGATTTTTACACAGTGATGAGGCATAAGGCAAGAAATGGACATATAAATAACCGTTAGCTAAGTGTAAAGGATCCCTGAAGAAAGGGAAGAAACCCAGGAGATGTGCACATCAAATAAAAATGGAGAATATGGCTATATTTCAGCTCAAACCAATATTCCCTTTTCAGGAATCATCCCCTCTGGCTCACTGCTGACAATCCATAGATAGCATATGAGTGAGATAAGTTCATAAGATAAACAGGGATGTTCCACGGCAAATAAATTTGTTTCCACTGAGATAATTATTCTTACCATGTGTCACTGCTCTCATGGCATGAACAGGACAGGTGATGACATCCTATAAAATGCAATTTTTATTCCTATAAAAATATATCTCGATGTCAGCACTGAGATATATAACTCATTCAGCCCTCATGAATTTTTTTTGCTCTGAAGCTATGAGTGTGTTTTTGTTTTTATTGTTGTTCTTGTTTCTTGTCTTTTTTAAAAAAATGCTGTCATCAACTGTGCAATACTCTTAAGACACTAGGGGGAAAAAATGGGACTGTCATTACCTTAGGCTACCTGGTCCTATGTAAGGATTACATATGTTATTATGTGGGATAGCTGAATATAACTGTTTTACTTGAATTTTTATAAGGTTATCATCTGCATCATATAATCTCTATGCAATACCTGTATCCTCAAATCAAAGCACTCTCCCAAACCTCATGTCTTTTCAGACCTAACCTAGGCAACAACAAGAAATCACAAGCCTTTGTACCAACAAATAATTTTTCCAACTATAATTCATTAGTACCTTATTCCAAAAGCATATGAATACTTACAAGATGGTTAATCCTCATTAAAAACTAAGATTACATGACATAATTACATGTAAATAAGAAAAATGAATTAAACTCTTACCCTTTCCTATGTCGGGCACTAGTTGTGAATCATATATACAATTAGAGTTATATTGCTAAGCTAAAAATATTGGTAAAGATCTAAAAATGACAAACAGTGCCTTTTAAATTAATGTCTTATTAGTTGAGTGAAGTACACTGACAAAGAATAATTTATGCTTATTCAGACTGCACTCGACATCTTCAGGTGTTTCCAAATGAGCTCACAGAAGAGTGATTAAATGCATCTGATAACAAGCCACACATTGCTGAAATTACTTACCGCCTCATTTTATGATTAATTAAACATGTAGATTAAAGTTGCAAAAGAATTTAGATTAATGAGCAAGTTAAGTCTTGCTGATATAAGTGAACTGGGAATTGGATGCTCTGTGGAACTTTATAAACATGCATTTTGTAATGAATAAGACAAGGCTACATGCAGAATCGTGGCCACCAGGGCCTTTTGACGATGCAGTCTTTTTTAACATGGTTTGACAGCTTTCAAATAACATTCTTCTATAGGCTTTAAACTTTGTGCTTTGCTGTAAAACACAAGACTACATAACTCATGTACCAAGAGTACGATTATTTTCGAGCTCTCCAAGGTAATGACCCCCTGTAGCAGCAGCTGTTCAGAAAAAATTACAAGCTCAATTGTTACTATAATCAGAGATAGTTTTGTAGTTAAAAGCAGTTATGCAACTTGTAAAATTATATGACACCTCATCAGTACCTTCTCTTCAACACTCCTTCCTCCAAAAGTAAAACCATCCCCCAAAAGTCATAGCTTTCCAGAGGACTTATTAACAAAGTAGGGTGCTCAGTCATTCATAAAATATTCAAAACAATTTATTAGTGAGGTTTCTCCTAGGAAAGGTAATATTTAAATTTATGATAACTTATCAGCTCCAAGACTGTGTCAAAATATCTGCTGGGGTTTGCTGAGTATCCAAGTTTTCTCTTAAGATCAGCTTTACCTAATCGGAGTAGTTTAGACTGTGTCAAAAGCCAAGTTGGACTGTATGGTTTTCCAGGGCAAGAGAAATTCAGGTTGTTCACAAAGATGTAGTGCATTCTCCTTTGCAAGGGATACAGAAGTGGCAAGAAATTGAGCCAAAGTTACCAAACAAGCTTTTGGTTTAAAACCTATTCCATTTTTATTACGAAGTTTGTGGCACAATACCATTTATTACTACCATAGCATAATGAAAGCATTCCTGCAAATTCATTGAATGGATCCAATCTGCTGTCTAAAATATATCTCTACTTCTTTTCTACTCTACTTATTTTCAGACCTTATGTATAATTCATTTCTTGGCAAGAGTGAGATTTTTATAGTGTAAAATTTTTTCCTTTTAATTCAGATTTTTTATACTCTAAAGAATTACCAAGAAAACTATGGAAATTTTTACATAAGGATGAAAAGGAGCTGCTTCATGACACAGATGGCAAATTATCGTCATTAACCCCACATATTTATCATGTGGACATAATTGCCCATTTGAAGATGTGAATGAAAATATAATATTGAGACATAAGCCTGACTATATTGAAATTTATTAAAAGCTTATAAGCATCCAAAATAGTGTCCATTCGATTTGTTATTTCCTTCCAGTTTTAAGTCAAAGTGTTTCACCAGATAGCAACAAAGACCCAATGCAGCCAAAAATAAAATAAAAATAAATAAATAAATAAATGGCCCTTTTTTAAAAAAAGCTTAATTTATAAGCTTTTTCCACTTGTAGTTCAACTTGACTATAATAGTTAGGATTTCCAGGTAGAAATATGGACCCAAATACTTCAAGGACCAAATAATATCCTTTTTCTTCACATGAAAATTTAAATTCTTCATTTATACCCTTTAAAAGAAGAAATCTTACAACAAAGTGGTTATATTAGCCTGAAAGAGGCTAGTTTAGAGATCTAAAAATAATTCTTTTGTGATCATAAAATGTATTGGGGTATGTGCGAGAAGGACATAGATGATTCAGACAGCTCAACAAGCCACCAAATTTTAAGGAGCAAGATCTTTCCACTTCAGTCATTGCCGTATTATTTCTAGGCCCCACATATTAAGAGGTGTGTCCTGGAGTTACTAATAATTAAATAAAATTGTGTCACTCCTGTGGCATTTTATTACAAAAAGATACATTTATTTCCCCACGAAAGCAATATTTGTAAAATAACTTTTAAGTCCTAAATACTGAATATACTTAGCTATTACATGTATTATTATTAGCATGTTTTAAATTTTATGACAAATGCTTTATATAGTTTACCTGCATAGATTACGTAAATTTACTGGTTATTTAAAGTTAAGAGTTACATGTTTAGCTGAAATACCAAAAAAGGTACTTCACTCTGAAACTATGAATAAATGGGCAATTTAAAATATCACAAATCAGCCATAATGCACTATAAGAATTCTTATGCATTATTTCATTAAATCAAGATGGTAATTTATTGTAAAGCGTTTTTTTAAATTTCACAGCACATAGTCATGTGGGCTATGAACCTTGCATTTCTAAGAAGTGACTAATATTTTCTTCATTTCATCTATAGTTTGAAAGAAAAGTATAAAAATACTCACCAGAAACTAATATTAGATGACTAAACTCATTTTCACATGTGATTGGGCCCAGGTTTGTCAAGATGAACTATGAATGCATTAATATCCACAATACTGCCAAATGCTGAATTATTAATATTGTCATCTCCTTAGTTTCAGTTCATGCCCTGTTGAGGAGTTTTGTGAGATTCATCAAAACTCAGCCTCTCAACATGTTTACAAGTATCATGGAGGCAACACGTCTTAAATTAAAATAAGGTTGACTTTCAACCAAGCAAACTGTCATCAAGGCCAGTCTAAGATTCATAAATGCAAAGAACCAGTCTATAGTGAAGACAGCAGATGAAGTCAGGTGCTACCACATGCCAGATCCTTGCCAACTCAGCACCCAGCAGTTGAGATACTAGGTAGATGACTAACGGTGGTTCTTCACTTGGCAGGATCAGCAGCATTATGCACTATACCTATGAGTTGTATATGTCAATGCAAGTATTCAAGAACCAAAAACAGTGCTGAAAATTGGCTCCAAAACTGCTATGGCTTATCAATTTTTATTCTATTGACTATGCAAATTTTTCAGTTCTCTAAACCCAGGACAGAGTTACTTAACTGGAAGAGTCCTGAATTTTTCCTTCAGTGAAAAAAGTAAAAGATTACTCTGTTTTAGTTATGCTAGAACTCCTTTTAAAATCTCCATGTATCCAAAATATTTTTGTAAGTGCACATGAACAATGTTTTTTTATAAATCAATTGGAAATTTAAAGTATGATTACTTTTTAAAAGTCAAAAGTTTCTAAACTTTACTCCGTACCTTGTATTATATGATTTCCATGATGGTAAATTAATATCAAAACTGATTTTATTCATAAAACAAATAATTTAAAAGAATACAAGTAGTTTCCAGACTTGAAAAATTTTAGGATTTCTGATACTCATCTTTCCAATCTTTCACTCAGTAGATATATTCCCTATAAATAGAAACATTTCTGAAAAATATTGAATTGTGGTAGTAAAATTGTTTCATTTGTATGTAAAGTTTAGCCAATAATCCTAATAGTTATAAATATAAGTTAAAACTAGAAGATGTAAAGAAACTGGGTGTTAAAATTACTTAGGTCTTAGTATTAGACCACAAAAATGCAATGCAATCCTCATTTGCCACGGAAATAAATGGGAACATTAGTTATACTCATAAATTATATATTATACCTGGGCTCTTATACAAAGTGATGAGGGGTCACAAAGTCCTTCTTGAAGCATTTTTCTTTCCTCATCAGAAGATATAGAATGTCTAAAAAGAAGAAACTAATAGTTATTGGACCCACTATCTGCAACATAAAATAAATTTACTCTATGCATCATATAATCTTCCCAACAACCACACCCATTTTATAGATGAGGGAATTGAGTCTCAGACAGGCTAGGTAATTTTCCAGAGTTACACCAGTGACAGAGATAAAACTGAAGCCCTACTGAACCCAGCTCCAAGGTCCATTTGTTCTTTCTGTTATATTATGCTTATTTATCGCCTATAGTACTTTTTGTGTTTATGCTATTCTCCACTATCTAGAATTTCTTTCTGCTTCTTCTCAGTTAATCCATCCCTACCACTTCCTTCCAAGGTTCACAAGTATACTCCAAAAAGTATACTGTGTTCTCTCAGCACTTTGTTTAAAAGCCTCTATTACAACAATTCAAATTACACTGATTCACACAATACACATTTATGAAATGTTACCAACGTTACCATCTATATTCAGCAAGGTGCTGAAGGTATCACAAAATGGTTGCATTGACATACTACAATAAGTCTTTCCTAGTCTCCATTCTATACTCCTCTATCCTCTCTCACCTTCACAATAACTTTAGAAGTAGTAGTAGTAGTATTTACTAGTATGATTGTCATTATCATTATTATATATTATGAACCTCAACCAACCACCTTTTGCTCTCATGCTGCTCTCTGGAACTCCTCTCCACTTTCATTCTGCTCAAAGGTTCTCATCCACTAAACCATCTCTCTTTCCTTCCCAATCAAAAATTCTACTCTTGAATATTTCATAAAAGGTGTGAGATACTCTCGATTATTCATTTATGCAACAAAGATCTAAGCATTTACTATATGCTGGAAACTAATGATAGATAAACGAGATAGATCTTATTTGTCTAAGAGCTTACAATCTACCACAAAATACAAACAAGTAAACCAAAATTTATAATGTAGATCCATGTCATCATGAAAGTATGTAAAAAAAAGTGATGTGAGTACAAAGAATAAAGAGTAATAATTCATCTGGAAGCCTTCATATGGAAGGTGGTATATAAAATAAAGCTTCATTATTGAACAGAATGCAGGTGGAGAAATAGCAATAGTGACTGATTATTGAATACTTTCTATGTGTGAAGCACTCAATATACTGTATGTTTAATATATATCATATATTTTCTTCACATATGTAGACATTTCTGTTCCTGACCAGGATGGACTAACAGGGACTGGATGTACCCTTCTTGGGTTAAACAACTAAAAAAAACTGGATGAAATATATAAAAACAACAGTTTTCAGAAACTGGACATCAGGCAATGAAGAAGTAATTCCTGAGAAAGGTCATCTCTACAGTTGTCCCAGATTACTGCCTCAAGAAAGAAATTACCAACTGCAGTGTACAGAGGCAAATCCTAATGGTCTCACTGAGTTAAGAAGACGAAGCTGGGAGTCTAGGGAGGCCAAGGTGGATATAGTTGGTAGGGTAAAGTAACAGAGGAGAAAGACCTGCACATAAACTTCCAGAGGTCTGCAGAGAATCCCTCACGATTACTGGTAAGCACACATGTGTGAGGAAACTAACCAAAGTTAGGGAAAGATATAACTAAAAGGAGCAGAAAAATCAATCCCCAGAGCTCACACAAATCCAGGAATAATTCAATTTCCCATCATCAAAGTGTAAAACTTCACAATGCCAGGGGCACTGGACAGAATACTCAGAAGAGTATTATTGCCTCAGCAGTGCAGAAACTTAGCCTTACACTATAGGCTGCACTGGTTCCAACTGACAGTGCTTGAAAGCAAGTATTGAAAGGATCAAACTGTTTCCAAGTATCTTAACTACACACCAGAAAAAACGTCCAAAAACATTTATAGAAATACTGAAAGATTCAGCACTCAACAAGGTAAAATTCACACAATTTCTGGCATCTAATAACAAATCACCAGTCATGCAAAGAAGCAGAAAAATACCGCTCATTATGAAGAGAAAAAGCAATCAATTGAAATTTGTCCAGAAATGACACAGGGATATTAAAATAGTTATTAGTTGTATCCTATTTGTTCATGAAACTAAAATAGACTGAACATACTAAGTAGAGATATCAAATATACAATAAAGATCCAACTATAACTTTTAGAGATAAAAAATACAATGTCTGGGATTAAAAATCACAGGGGTGGAATTAAAAGCAGATTTGACACTGCAGGACAAAGACAAGTGAACTTGAAGGCTTATCAATAGAAACAATGCAAAATGAAGCAGAATAGGGAGGGAAAAAGATGAAAAAATGTGAACAGAATCAGAGAACTGAAGAACAACTTCAAGCTGCCTAATATGTGTGTAATTGGATTCCACAAAGAATGGGAGTTAAAGAAAAAAATTCTGACGTAATAATGGCTGAAAATTTTTCAGATGTGACAAAAAACTATAAACCTACAGATTCAAGAATCTCAAAAAACCCAAGCTCAAGAAACATTACGAAAACTACACTAAGGCCCATAGTAACCATGTTGCTTACAACCAATGTAAAAAGAGAAAATCTTAAAAGCAGCTAGAGGAGAATGACACATCATACACAGAGAAACATAATAAAAATTAAGGCAGACTTCTTTCTGAAAACAATGCAGGCCAAAAGACAATGGATCAATATTTTAAAATTACTGAACCACAAAAAGTTAATCTAAAAGTCTATACCTAGCAAAATAAAGATTTTTCAGAAATATAAAAGGTGATGGAAATACCACCATCTCACCAGCAGACATAATCTACAAGAAATATTAAAGTGGTCCTTCAAGCAGAAGGTAAATTGCCAGATGGAAATCTGAATCTACACAGAAATAAAGTACATTGAAAATGGTAAATATGTGGGTAAATATGAAAGACTATTTTTATTTTTTAAATATCTTTAAAATATTGACTATTCAAAGCAAAAATAATAAAAATTATCTTTAGATTTAACATATGTAGAAGTAATGTGTATGACAATAGCACAGAGGCTAGGAGGGAGAAACGGAAGTATGCTGTTGTAAGATTCTCATCCCATGTGTGATGTGGGATAATATTACTTGAAGACTGTGATAAGTTGTATAGGGTTGCTATAACTACTAAAGCAACCACTAAAATATATTAAAACAAAAAAATTAAGAAGCCAATAAGGGATTTTAAATGAAATCATAAAAATTCTCAATAAATTAAAAGGAAAACAAGAAAAAGGGGAAACAGAATGATGAACAGGTGGTACAAACAAGAAACAAAGAGCATATCATATATTTAAACTCAACCATGTCAATAATCACATTAAACGTAGATGGTCTAAACACCCAAATTAAAAGGGAGAGATTGTCATACTGGGTAAAAAAGCAAGACTCAACTGCATGCTGGCTACAAGAAATCCACTTTTAAATGAAGACACAATACTTTAAAAGTGAAAGGATGGAATATATATACCACAGTACCACTAATAAAAAGAAACCTGCAGGGCTATCAGACAAAGTAGATTTCAAAGCAAAGAATATTACAATGGATAAAGGGATTTTTATACAATGATAAGGGTGTCAACTCAGTAGGAGGACATAATGACCCTAAACATGTATCCACCTAATAAAGCTTCAAAATACAGGGAAGCAAAACTAATAAAATTTCAGGAAGAATTTTAATCAGAGTTCTCAAAATCTCTCTCCCTCAATTAAGGGTAGAGCACGTAAACCAAAAAAATCGGTAAGGATACTGAAGACCTGGACAGCACTGTCAACCAACTTTACCTAGTTTACATTGATAGAACTTGCCAACCAACAAAAGAACTAGTAATTCAATAACAGAAAGATATCTTGAAAATCTGTAAATATGAGGAAATAACACTTTTAAATGACTCACAGAGCAAAGAAGAAATCAAAAGGGAAATTAGAAAGTATTTTGAAATGAATAAAAATGTAAACACCACATATTAAAATTTATGGACCACAGCTAAAGCAGTACTTAGAAGTAAATTTTATAGCACTAAAACCTATATTGAAAAAGGGGGTCTCAAATCAATGATCTCAGCTTTCACCTTAAGAAACTAGAAAAAGAAGGGCAATATAAACCCAAAGTATGCAGAAAAAAATGAAATAATAAGACTAAAAACAGAAATCAATAAAATAGAAAAAAGGAAAGCAATATTAAATTTGATGTTGTGTTTACATGCTCATAGCATAAATGAGAGGCGACATCACTAAATATTCTACAAATATTAAAAGATATGTATTATGAACAAATCTATGCCAATAGATTAAACAATTTAGATTAAATGCATTAAACAATTTAGATTAAAAGATATGTATTATGAACAAATCTATGCCAATAGATTAAACAATTTAGATTAAATGCACTTAAATAAACCACATAACTTAGATGAAATAGATAACCTCAATAGCCCTACACCTATTTTTAAAAATTGTATTTGTAGTTAAAAACCTTCCCCAAAAGAAAACTCCAAGCCCAGATGGTTTCATTAGTGAAGTCTTTCAAGTATTTAAAAAGTAATAATACCTACTGTACACAAATTCTTCCAGAAAATTATATAGAAGGTAATACTTCATAACTCATTCTATCAATATAAGGCTACAGTAATCAAGTAATCAAGATAGTGGCATAAAAAAATAGACAAATAGATCAATGGAACAGAATAGAGACTCCAGAAATAAATCTACATATATATATGGTCAACTTATTTTCAACAAAAGTGCCAAGGCAATTTAATGGGGAAAAAGATAATCTTTTCAGACAATGGCACTAGAACAATTGGAGAGCCATAAGCCAAAATATATACCATAAACTTCATCTCACCCTATTACAAAAATTACCTCAAAACGAATCATACACCTAAATTAAAAGCTAAAACTATAAAACTTCTAATGGAATGCATAGAAAAAAATCTTAGTAACATTGGGCTTTGCAAAACTTTCTTGAATGTAACATAAAAAGCATGAAATAGAAAAGTAAGAGGGGAGACCTTCAAGATGGTGGAGGAGTAAGACGTGGAGATCACCTTCCTCCCCACAAATACATCAGAAATACATCTACATGTGGAACAGCTCCTACGGAACACCTACTGAACACTGGCAGAAGACCCCAGACTTCCCAAAAGGCGAGAAACTCCCCAGGTACCTGGGTAGGGCAAAAGAAAAAACAAGAAACAGAGACAAAAGAATAGGAACGGGACCTGCACATCTGGGAGGGAGCTGTGAAGGAGGAAAAGTTTCCACACACTAGGAAGCCCCTTCACTGGTGGAGACGGGGGGGTGGCGGGGGTGGGGGGAAGCTTCGGAGCCATGGAGGAGAGCACAGCAACAGGGGTGCAGAGGGCAAAGCGGAGAGACTCCCACACAGAGGATCGGTGCCGACCAGCACTCACCAGCCTGAGAGGTTTGTCTGCTCACCAGCCTGGGTGGGTGGGGCCTGGGAGCTGAGGCTCAGGCTTCAGAGGTGAGATCCCAGGGAGAGGACTGGGGTTGGCTGTGTGAACACAGCCTGAAGGGGGCTAATGCACCACAGCTAGCCGGCAGGGAGTCCGGGAAAAAGTCTGGAACTGCCTAAGAGGCAAGACACCATTGTTTCCGGGTGCACGAGGAGAGGGGATTCAGAGCACTGCCTAAACAAGCTCCAGAGACGGGCGCGAGCCGCGGCTATCAGCGCGGACACCAGAGACAGGCATGAACACTAAGGTTGCTGCTGCAGCCACCAAGAAACCTGTGTACAAGCACAGGTCACTATTCACACCTCCCCTCCTGGGAGCCTGTGCAGCCCGCCACTGCCAGGGTCCCGTGATCCAGGGACAACTTCCCCAGGAGAACGCACAGCATGCCTCAGCCTGTTGCAACGTCACGCCAGCCTCTGCCACCGCAAGCTTGCCCTGCATTCCGTACCCCTCCCTCCCCGGGGCCTGAGTGAGCCAGAGCCCCCTAACCAGTTGCTACTTTAACCCCGTCCTGTCTGGGCAAAGAACAGACGCCCTCAGGCGACCTACATGCAGAGGTGGGGCCAAATCCACAGCTTAACCCCGGGAGCTGTGCAAATAAAGAAGAGAAAGGGAAATCTCTCCCAGCAGCCTCAGGAGCAGCAGATTAAATCTCCACAATCAACTTGATGTACCCTGCATCTGTGGAATAACTGAATAGACAACGACTCATCCCAAAATTGAGGCGGTGGACTTTGGGAGCAATAGTAGACGTGGGGTTTGCTTTCTGCATCTAATTTGATTCTGGTTTTATGTTTATCTTAAGTTAAGTATTTAGAATATATTATCATTGGTCGATTTGTTTATTGATTTGGTTGCTTTCTTACTTTTTTTTATATAGAGATATATATTTTTTTCCTTTTTCTCTTTTTGTGAGTGTGTATGTGTATGCTTTTTTGTGTGATTTTGTCTGTATAGCTTTGCTTTTACCATTTGTCCTAGGGTTTTGTCTGTCCGTTTTTTGTTTTTTGCTTTTTGTTTTTAGTATAGTTTTCAGCACTTATTATCACTGCTGGATCTGTTTTTTTGTTTGGTTGCTCTCTTCTTTCTTTTTTTTATTACTTTTTAATTTTTAATTTTTTTTATTTATTATTATTTTTTTTTACAGTATGCAGGCCTCTCACTGTTGTGGCCTATCCCGTTGCAGAGCACAGGCTCCGGACGCGCAGGCTCAGCAGCCATGGCTCAGGGGCCCAGCCGCTCCGTGGCATGTGGGATCTTCCCAGACCGGGGCATGAACCCGTGTCCCCTGCATCGGCAGGCGGACTCTCAACCACTGCGCCACCAGGGAAGCCCTAATTTTTATTTTTAATAATTTATTTTTTATTTTAGTAACTTTCTTTCTTTCTTTTTTTCTCCCTTTTCTTCTGAGCCATGGGGCTGACAGGGTCTTGGTGCTCCGGACGGGTGTCAGGCCTAAGCCTCTGAGGTGGGAGGGCAGAGTTCAGGACATTGGACCACCAGAGACCTCCTGGCTCCACGTAATATCAAATGGTGAAAGCTCTCCCAGCTATCTCCATCTCAATGCTTAGACCCAGTTCCATTCAATGATCAGCAAGCTACGGTGCTGGACACCCTATGCCAAACAACTAGCAAGACAGGAACACAACCCCACCCATTAGCAGAGAGGCTGCCTAAAATCATAATAAGGTCACAGACACCCCAAAACACACCACCGGACGTGGTCCTGCCCTCCAGAAAGACAAGATCTAGCCTTATCCACCAGAACACAGGCACCAGTCCCCGCCAACAGGAAACCTACACAACTCACTGAACCAACCTTACCCACTGGTTGCAGACACCAAAAACAGCAGGAACTATGAACCTGCAACATGTGAAAAGGAGACCCCAAACACAGTAAGTTAAGCAAAATGAGAAGACAGAGAAATACACAGCAGATGAAGGACCAAGGTAAAAACCCACTAGACCTAACAAATGAAGAGGAAATAGGCAGTCTACCTGAAAAAGAATTCAGAATAATGCTAGTATAAAGATGATCCAAAATCTTGGAAATAGAATAGAGAAAATACAAGAAACGTTTAACAAGAACCTAGAAGAACTAAAGAGCAAACAAACAATGATGACCAACACAATAAATGAAATTAAAAATTCTCTAGAAGGGATCAATAGCAGAATAACTGAGGCAGAAGAACGGATAAGTGACCTGGAAGATAAAATAGTGGAAATAACTTCTGCAGAGCAGAATAAAGAATGAAAAGAATTGAGGACAGTCTCAGAGACCTCTGGGACAACACTAAATGCACCAACATTCGAATTATAGGGGTCCCAGAAGAATAAGAGAAAAAAAAAACGGACTGAGAAAATATCTGAAGAGATTAGAGTTGAAAACTTCCCTAATATGGGAAAGGAAATAGTCAATCAAGTCCAGGAAGCACAGAGAGTCCCACACAAGATAAATCCAAGGAAAAACACGCCAAGACACATGTTAAACAAACTATCAAAAATTAAATACAAACAAAAAAAATATTAAAAGCAGCAAGGGAAAAGCAACAAATAACATACAAGGGAATCCCCATAAGGTTAACGGCTGACCTTTCAGCAGGAACTCTGCAAGCGGAAAGGGAGTGGCAGGACATATTTAAAGTGATGAAAGGGGAAAAACTACAACCAAGATTACCCTACCCAGCAAGGATCTCATTCAGATTCGACAGAGAAATTAAAACCTTTACAGGCAAGCAAAAGCTAAGGGAATTCAGCACCACCAAACAAGCTTTACATACAACAAATGCTAAAAGAACTACTCTAGGCAGGAAGCACAAGAGAAGGAAAAGACCTAAAATAACAAGCCCAAAACAATTTTTAAAATGGTAATAGGAACATACATATCAATAACTACCTTAATGTAAATGGATTAAATACCCCAACCAATACACATAGACTGGCTGAATGGATACAAAAACAAGACCCGTATATATGCTGTCTATAAGATACCCACTTCAGACCTAGGGACACACACAGACTGAAAGTGAGGGGATAGAAAA
Source organism: Globicephala melas (assembly GCF_963455315.2). NCBI lineage: Eukaryota > Metazoa > Chordata > Mammalia > Artiodactyla > Delphinidae > Globicephala > Globicephala melas. Next base: position 39,082,536 of record NC_083321.1, on the reverse strand, counting down.
AGATATTCCATGCAAAAGGAAATCAAAAGAAAGCTGGAGTAGCAATTCTCATATCAGATAAAATAGACTTTAAAATAAAGACTATTATAAGAGACAAAGAAGGACACTACATAATGATCAAGGGATCGATCCAAGAAGAAGATATAACAATTGTAAATATTTATGTACCCAACATAGGAGCACCTCAATACATAAGGCAAAAATGCTAACAGCCATAAAAGGGGAAATAGACAGTAACACAATAATAGTAGGGGACTTTAACACCCCACTTTCACCAATGGAAATGATCATCCAAAATGAAAATAAATAAAGAAACACAAGCTTTAAATGACACATTGAACAAGATGGACTTAATCGATATTTCTAGGACATTCCATCCAGAAACAACAAAATGCACTTCCTTCTCATGTGCTCATGGAACATTCTCCAGGATAGATCACATCTTGGGTCACAAATCAAGCCTTGGTTAATTTAAGAAAATTTAAATCATATCAAGTATCTTTTCCAACCACAACACTATGAGACTAGATATCAATTACAGGAAAAAATCTGTAAAAAATACAAACACATGGAGGCTAAACAGTACACTACTAAATAACCAAGAGATCACTGAAGAAATCAAAGAGGAAATCAAAAAATACCTAGAAATAAATGACAATGAAAACACGACGACCCAAAACCTATGGGATGCAGCAAAAGCAGTTCTAACAGGAAAGTTTATAGCAGTACAATCCTACCTCAAGAAACAAAAAACATCTCAAATAAGCAACCGAACCTTATACCTAAAGCAATTAGAGAAAGAAGAACAAAAAAAACCCAAAGTTGGAGGAGGATACAAATCATAAAGATCAGAGGGAACAAATCATAAAGTTGGTAGAGGAAACAAATCATAAAGATCAGATCAGAAATAAATGAAAAAGAAATGAAGGAAACAATAGCAAAGATCAATAAAACTAAAAGTTGGTTCTTTGAGAAGATAAACAAAATTGATAAACCTTTAGCCAGGCTCATCAAGCAAAAAAGGGAGCAGACTCAAATCAATAGAATTAGAAATGAAAAAGGAGAAGCAACAACTGACAATGCAGAAATACAAAAGATCATAAGAGATTGCTACAAGCAACTATATGCCAATAAAATGGACAACCTGGAAGAAATGGACAAGTTCTTAGAAAAGCACAACCTTCCAAGACTGAACCAGGAAAAAAGAGAAAATATAAACAGACCAATCAGAAGCACTGAAATTGAAACTGTGATTAAAAATCTTCCAACAAACAAAAGCTCAGGACCAGATGGCTTCACAGGCGAATTCTATCAAACATTTAGAGAAGAGCTAACACCTATCCTTCTCAAACTCTTCCAAACTATAGCAGAGGGAGGAACACTCCCAAACTCCTTCTACAAGGCCACCGTCACCCTGAGACCAAAACCAGACAAAGATGTCACAAAGAAAGAAAACTAAAGGCCAATATCACTGATGAACATAGATGCAAAAATCCTTAGAAAATACTAGCAAACAGAATCCAACAGCACATTAAAAGGATCATACACCATGATCAAGTGGGGTTTATCCCAGGAATGCAAAGATTCTTCAATATATGCAAATCAATCAATGTGATAAACCATATTAACAAATTGAAAGAGAAAAGCCATATGATCATCTCAATAGATGCAGAAAAAGCTTTTGACAAAATTCAACATCCATTTATGAAAAGAAACCTCCGGAAAGTAGGCATAGAGGGAACTTACTTCAACGTAATAAAGGCCATATATGACAAACCCATAGCCAGCATTGTTCTCAATGGTGAAAAACTGAAACCATTTCCTCTAAGATCAGGAACAAGACAAGGTTGCCCACTCTTACCACTATTATTCAACACAGTTTTGGAAGTTTTAACCACAGCAATCAGAGAAGAAAAAGAAATAAAAGGAATCCAAATCAGAAAAGAAGAAGTGAAGCTGTCACTGTTTACATATGACATGATACTATACATAGAGAATCCTAAAGATGCTACCAGAAAACTACTAGAGCTAATCAATGAATTTGGTAAAGTAGCAGGATAAAAAATTAATGCACAGAAATCTATTGCATTCCTCTCCACTAATGATGAAAAATCTGAAAGAGAAATTAAGGAAACACTCCCATTTACCATTGCAACAAAAAGAATAAAATACCTAGGAAGAAACCTACCTAGGGAGACAGAAGACCTGTATGCAGAAAACTATAAGACATTGATGAAAGAAATTAAAGATGATACAAACAGATGAAGAGATATACCATGTTCTTGGATTGGAAGAATCAATATTGTCAAAATGACTCTACTACCCAAAGCAATCTACAGATTCAGTGCAATCCCTATCAAACTACCAATGGCAGTTTTCACAGAACTAGAACAAAAACTTTCACAATTTGTATGGAAACACAAAGGACCCCGAATAGCCAAAGCAATCTTGAGAAAGAAAAACGGAGCTGGAGGAATCAGGCTCCTGGACTTCTAACTATACTATAAAGCTACAGTAATCAAGACAGTATGGTACTGGCACAAAAACAGACATATAGATCAATGGTACAGGATAGAAAGACCAGAGATAAACCCACGCACATATGGTCACCTTATTTTTGGTAAAGGAGGCTAGAATATACAATGGAGAAAAGACAGCCTCTTCAATAAGTGGTTCTGGGAAAACTGAACAGCTACATGTAGAAGAATGATATTAGAACACTCTCTAATGCCATACACAAAAATAAACTCAAAGTGGATTAAAAACCTAAATGTAAGGCTAGACACTATAAAACTCTTAGAGGAAAACATAGGCAGAACACTCTATGACATAAATCACAGCAAGATCCTCTTTGACCCACCTCCTAAAGAAATGGAACTAAAAACAAAAATAAACAAATGGGACCTAATGAAACAAAAGCTTTGCACAGCAAAGGAAAACATAAACGAGACGAAAAGACAACCCTCTGAATGGGAGAAAATATTTGCAAATGAAGCAACTGACAAAGGATTAATCTCCAAAATTTATAAGCAGCTCATGCAGCTCAATATCAAAAACAAACAACCCAATCCAAAAATGGGCAGAAGACCTAAACAGACACTTCTCCAAAGAGGATATACAGATTGCCAACAAACACATGAAAGGATGCTCAACATCACTAATCATTAGAGAAATGCAAATCAAAACTACAATGAGGTATCACCTCACATCAGTCAGAATGGCCATCATCAAAAATCTACAAACAATAAATGCTGGGGAGGGTGTGGAGAAAAGGGAACCCTCTTGCACTGTTGGTGGGAATATAAATTGATACAGCCACTATGGAGAACAGTATGGAGGTTCCTTAAAAAACTAAAAATAGAACTACCATACAACCCAGCAATCCCACTACTGGGCATATACCCTGAGAAAACCATAATTCAAAAAGAGTCATGTACCACAATGTTCACTGCAGCTCTGTTTACAATAGCCAGGACATGGAAGCAACCTAAGTGTCCATCGACAGATGAATGGATAAAGAAGATGTGGCACATATATACAATGGAATATTACTCAGCCATAAAAAGAAATGAAATTGAGTTATTTGTAGTGAGGTGGATGGACCTAGAGACTGTCATACAGAGTGAAGTAAGTCAGAAAGGGAAAAAAAAATACCGTATGCTAACACATATATATTGAATCTAAAAAAGAAAAAAAAATGGTTCTGGAGAACCTAGGGTCAGGACAGGAATAAAGACGCAGACATAGAGAATGGACTTGAGGACACGGGGGGTGGGGGGGAAGGGTAAGCTGGGACGAAGTGAGAGAGTGGCATGGACATATATATACTACCAAAGGTAAAATAGCTAGCTAGCGGGAAGCAGCCACATAGCACAGATAGATCAGCTCAGTGCTTTTTGACCACCTAGAGTGGTGGGATAGGGAGGGTAGGAGGGAGACGTAAGAGGGAGGAGATATGGGGATATATGTATATGTATAGCTGATTCACTTTGTTATAAAGCAGAAACTAACATACCATCGTAAAGCAATTATACTCCAATAAAGCTGTTAAAAAAAGAAAAGAAAAGAAAAGCAATAAACTGGACTTTTTCAAAATTTAAAACACTGCTCTCAAAGGACACTTAAAATTAAAAGGCAAGCCACAGGCCAGTAAAAAATATATACAAAACATTATCTGATAAATAACTTGTATTTTAAAAAAATATTAAAAAATACTCTTACAACTCAATAAAAAAGAAGAAAACCCCAATTTAGAAAAACAGCAAAAGATTTAAAATGCACTTCAACAAAGTAGATACATGATGACAAACAAGCACATGAAAAGAATCCAACATCATCAGTCATTAGGGCAATAAAAATTAAAACCATGAGCCACAACTACAAACCACTTGAATAGCTAAAATTGAAGACTAAACATACAAAGTGTTAAGAATGTGGGACAGCTGGAACTCTTACACATTGCTAGTAGGAATGTAAAACGGTAAACCACTTTGGAAAAATCAGCAGTTCTTATAAAGTTAAACATGCACCTAGGTAAACTAGCCATTCCATTCCTACGTATTTACCCAAAAGAAAACAAAGCATATGTCCACTCAAAGACAAATGTCCAAAGCAGCTTCATTTGTAATAGCCAAAAACTAGAAAGAACCTAAATGGATAATCAAATTGTGGTATATCCATACAATGAAATACTACTCCTCAATTTTAAAAATAAGTTATTGACATGCACATGAGTGAATCTCAAAATAATTATGCAGAATGAAAGAAACTAGACAAAAAAGAGTACATAACATATGATTCCACTTACATAAAGCAAAACTTTTAATGCAATCTATAGTGGCAACAATCAGTGACTGCCTGGGGATGAGGCTGAAAACAGATCAAGGAGGGGTAGGAGTAAGGGACTCAGAAGGGGCATTAAGAAACCATTAGGGGTTATGGATATGTAAATTACCTTGACTGTGGAAATGGCTTCACTGGTGTATATGTATATCAAAACGTCAAATTAAACACTTTAAATATATGCAGTTTATTATATGCCAATTATATCTCAATAAAGCTATTAAAAGAACATGCAGTAGGTAATATTCTCACTCTACAGGTGAGGAAGCTAAGGCTCCAAGAGGCTCTATGATTTGCCTAAGATCACAGCTATTACACAGCAGTATCCAGGGGTGGCAGGAATTCCACACGGTATATTTTTAAACTAATATGAAGTAACTAATACAGTTCTGCTTCACAGAAGGTACTCAAAAGTTGTTTTGGAGTTTTAAAATTTAAAGGCATATAAAAAGCTTAAGATGTGAAAAAGTAATAGATTTTAACTTTCCCATAGGATATATAAATTTTTAAAGAAGATTTTTTAACCCAAAATACCTTAATTGATAGAATGCATGAGAGGTAGAGTTTCTGTCATTCATTCAAAAAGCATTTTACTGGAACCTATTATGCACTACATAATATGAACAACTTGCTAAGCACAAATGAGACAGATATTTAAGTCATACACAGGTTATGAAAGAGCACCCTTTGATGAAGTACTGGCAAGAGGCTCAGTTTGTCAGCAGGCTAAGGTACAGACAGTTGAATGGACAGGAACAGCTACCATAGGTCTCCAAGAAGAAACAATGGGCAAAGCACTTCCCAGAGATGAATTACTAGGTGTTTTTTGTTTGTTTGTTTGTTTGTTTTTGCGGTACACGGGCCTCTCACTGCTGTGGCCTCTCCCGTTGTGGAGCACAGGCTCCAGACGCGCAGGCTCAGCGGCCATGGCTCACGGGACCAGCCGCTCCGCGGTATGTGGGATCTTCCCGGACCGGGGCACGAACCCGTGTGCCCTGCATCGGCAGGCGGACTCTCAACCACTGCGCCACCAGGGAAGCCCAAATTACTAGGTTTCATACCAGTTACTTTCTTGTTCTTTTTCATATATGTATATTTCATCTCCTCCTACAATAGATTATAAATTCCTGATGACTAATTCTTCATTTACCATTTTAAATTCCACCTCATGTCCAGAAGAGTCCTGAATTCATATTCTTATTGAGTGAATGAATAAATGAATTAATGCATGTTAGTGTTAGTCTGAATGATAAGGTAATGAGAATGATAAGGTAATGAGAATGATAAGGATCCTTTTCAAAATCAACTTGACTTTATCCCATTTTCTTGAAAAAGTCTATTTTTTAAATCTTATTTCAATGTCTTTTCTTACTCATGAGTGTATTTTCCTGCACTATTTCCTTTTCCCTTGAAAGAGACAAGTAGAGAGGGCCTATATCCAAAGCATGATATTTGCTGTGACTATACCTTCTGTGGAGGACAGAATGTAGCAATATAACCAGGGAGTTGTACTCATCATTTTATCTGTGCATACCCGTTTTATTCCTCACAGATGTCAGGTACTAATCCCTATGTGAAAGCCACCTGATAGGAATGTCATAATCTCCAGTATCTTCACTTTTCTCACTCATGGTAGCCAAGTTTTACCTTATGCCCCCAAAATCAACAAGGTCCTGCCTGTGCACTTGATTGAGCTCCTAGTGTTAATATCTTCTGTGTTTATGTTATGCCTTTAAATCATCCAAGTAATTTTATCTTTACGTATATTCTCATTCCTTTAAAAACACATCTTCCTTCCAGGCCTCCATGGGAAGAAAAAATATCCTCAATTTTCAGTGGGAATCTAACCAATGAGATGCAAGGGATTTGAGAGTTGACAAGAGATAATTAGCAAGATATTTTCCCTCTGCCTTTTCAAAAATTCAGTGCTGTGATGAATAACAGGAACAGGAAAAAGCAATGAGTAATTTTGACTCCTTTCTTTTCCTCATGCTCCCCACCACATATAATCCAGTCTTACTGATGCCACACTGGCGAAGTCTCTTCTTTCTGTTCCTAACATTCTGTTCTCAAAATACCCACTCTTGTTTAAACCTCTTACCTCCTGCTTGAAGTATCTTACAAGGTGTTTCTCTAGTTAAAGTCTTCTTTTTTTCCTCTAATCTACTCTACAAGGGCTGGCTGAACTAATTTTTCAAAAATTTTGCAAAAGCAAAGCTCTTGCCATACTGCTCAGCTATTTGGTTTGATGGCCCCCTAAGATCTACCAAATACCTTAGCTTAGCCTTATGGACCACAATGATATGATCACACTAAGTTTTCTAGCTTATAGATACCCTATACCTCAGTCAAACTGGACTTCTCATTGTTCTCTATCCCATACTTCCCTGTTTCCTTCCATCGGTCCCGTACCCATGCTTGTGCTAGTCCTCTCACTACCAGGATGCACCTCTCTCTGCATCTCCTATTCCACTGATAAAATTCTATTCAACTTTCAAAGAATATCAAAAAGTCTGCTTCCTAAATTAAGGTCCTTCTTAAGGGATGTATCTTTAATTCTTACAAGCTCTGTAGATACAATTTTTTATTTTACTAAGGCATTTAACATATTCTGCATAGGGAATTACATATCTCCTCTGCTTATCTCCTCTGCAATAATCAATTCAACTTAATTAACATTTATCAATCCCACCTTTGAGCCACACACTGAGTTAGACACAGGGACACAAAAAGGAATAAGAGAGTTTAATAATTATGTCTAGATTCTAAGGTTCTTGATGGCAGGAACTCTGTACATTTGCATTTGTTTCCAATGCAGCATCTAATGTTCTGTTTTGAATACACTCAGCACCCAGTATATATTATATTTGTGGAGTTGAATTAATTTCCAACAGAAGCTAAGCCCTCTCCTTGGAAGAAAATATGTGCTACCAAAAAAAGGATTTACCATAACCGCAAAACAGATACACACATCTTTAAACAGTTTTCAGAGGGCAACTTGGAGGTCAGATTGACCACTGATTACACCATCCAATGTGAAGACCTTAATGGCTCAGATCACTCCTCACTAAGAAACTAACTTCCAAGTAGGCCAGGCTGCTTCAAATGATAGATTCCCAGATGGCCAGAGCTTCCAAAATTGCCATTTGGTCCAGAAAAGATGGTTATTGCTTCACATCACAAAAATCTGTTTCTTGTACCCTCTTGGGAATTTAAATAGGACTCTTTTAAGTTGACATCAAGATTTAAATATGTATCCATTCAATATACCTGGGAGATACACAATTCCTGTTTGAACTAACCACATGTATACAGCCATAAAAATGTACATTTTCAAGGTTACATAGCATTGCTGGAAGCCTAACTAAAATGACACCTTTCCACACTATGAACCTTGCATTTACTCTCTACATTCTTACATTTCCTCCCATCCTGGGACACAGAATGGAAAAACACAGTAAGGCTTTTTTAAAAGATGATACCAGGAATAAAAGGAAATGAAATGGTTGATAGTGTCATGTAAAAACCAATATTAAAACAAAAAACTTCTTGACAATGATATTTGTCAAGGAAAAATTCAAGCAGTAAAAATGAAGTAAATGGAAAGAGGTCACTGCCGAATGACCAAACCAAGCCCCAGTGCCTGGCACCTGCCAGGATAAGAGCCCCTTGGGTTGGCCTGACTCCTCCCACAGGCTCTCTCTAAGTAAGAGTGACACACTTCTCCTCGAGCAGAAAACTCAGCAGGGTATGCAACAATCACTCTGCTCATTACTGAAAGTCAATTTAGCAGCACAACGATCTAAATTAAGGGCCAATTTCAGAGAAGGAGAGAAAGAAGTACACTCTCTTTGTGTAGGAGAAACAGAAACCCCACAATCTAGAATATGAAATCTGTATTTCTGGAGAGAACTGTTAGCATAAAATGGTTGCAATATTCCAACAGGATGACAAAAAGATGGGACAGCCTCTTCCATGTCATTCAGTCTCAGGGTAAGATGTAAGAGTTCTCAGAATAAGATGTAAACAGATTTGGGGGGCTCTAAGACAGCTGAACTTAGAGAAATTTTATTAGTTAAGTATATAATCAAGAATATTCTAGATGAAGTGAAACTGTGCTGGTGTTCTAGAGTGGGAAGAGATGTGATCTGAAATCAAACAGACTGTGTTTGAACCCCAGCTCTGCCTTTTTCTTCCTTGCATTCCTTCCTTCTTTCCTTTACCTTTTGTTTTTGTTGTTGTTCATTTATTTATTCAACAAATATCTACTAGGAACTTAGTACGTGTCATACACTGTGCTAGAAACTGGGTATACAGGTTTGAACAAAATAGTCTTGGTCTCTACCCTGACAGGGTTTTTAGTTTAGTGAAGAAAATAGACATTACATAAACATACAAATACAGGATAACTACTAATCATTTTAAGTGCTATGAAGGTAAAAAAATAAATCAAAATTTATAGAAAACAACCAGGGATTTCAGGGATTTGTTAAAAGGATTAAAAATAACAAGGTAAAAGTGCCTTGCCCAATGCCTAGAACATACAGGTGTTCAACACAAGCAACAGCTGTTTTTAACTTCTCTCTGCTAAATATAGACACTTGATTCCCTCACCTTCGTCTCTTGACAGAGAAACTGGGAAGTATTAAAGCACCGGTAGGTGCTGTTGGGGGAGAGCGGCAGTCTATTCGCTCCAGACACTGCAAACTGATGCATAGTTTGTTGTTCTATCAGTGTTCTATATAATCATAACCTAGACCAATCCACAACTTTCTTTCAGGCATATCTGGGTTTCATCTCCTGCTTAGTATCCTTGAGATAATTTATAAATTTCCCCCCTTTGGTTGCATAGGATATTTAACCCCTTTAATGCTAAGTCAAACTATTCTCAAGAAACAACCCACATCAAGAACTGAGACGAATTCACTCAATGTGGAAGACTTGCCAGAAGAACACAACTAAGGACCTCCCTTAAGGGTGTGAGTATACGGTTTCATAGACTATCTCACTGCAGGAAGTGTTTCTGAAAACGTAGAAGTTCTCCTTTTAGACCATGATTATTCCTCTATCTTGTTCTTAGTGAGCAAACACTCAACAAGCCTTGAAATTTGACAAATCCTAATTCACGTTTAGTAAACTGCTGGGTCAATAAAGATTATAATTTCTTTCCAATTATTTTATCTTCATCACCTCACAAGAGTAAAACTAATTCCAAATTTCCTCAGTTTCTTTGATTGCATAAAATGGATGAGAGTGCTCTTATTCATATAAGAAACCCAAAGAGGACTCTTTAGTCCTTAATCAAAAAGGTGACCCTGCATACAACTTAAGGAACACATGTTAGGTATTACTTTACAGCTTGGCAAGCAGCATACATACTAATTGAAAACAAACTATCTCTAAATGAAAGAAAGGACAGAAAGGATGGAGGGAAAGGAAGAAAGGGAAGTAGAGGGAGAAAGGAAAGGAAGGAATATACATCACACCAAAAAATCACTTTATAAAAATGTGATTTCAAAGAGTTTTCCAACCTCCAAAACTAAAAACATCATATACCATAACTGAAACCTAATTCATGTGATTCCTTGTTCTAGAAGATATAAGGATGCTACTTGGTCATGGTTACAATGAGACCTTTCTAAAGGTATCCCATATAAAATATAGAGTGTGATACATAGATGATTATTTTCATATATTTCTATATTAATCTTTACCCAGATAAAGCAAAATTATTCTCACTGGTTTTTTACCTGGGAGGTACCCATTTCCTAAAATTCCTACAGTTGTCCTTAGAATGCATTGAATTGAAATCAATAAAATTGAAACAGATCAGGGAAAAAAAAAACCCAACAACTATAGAACTCTTTTTAGATTACTATTGTCAGACCCAAACAAGTATTTCCACATCTTAAAAAACGTCCTAAAATCCATTTTGTGATTTTACAAAAATCTCCTATTTCAGTCATTTCCTATTTCACTAATTTCTCTCCTTTTTGTCTCCTCTTCTCAATTACTGCAGTGAAATTGGAGGGACAGATATTTCTTCCATTTGTTCAACCATATCTTCTCCTCAGAAAGCTCTAGACGCTCAAAGATTTCTGACACTCAGCTCTCTTGTTTACACCCACATTTTTCATGCTTTACTTTCTCAGCCGTCCGCCAGATATTGCCTTGCAGCTATCTATTCTGTGACTGCAAGTCCAGGGAAGAATTCTCTGTAACTAGTCACAAAATCAACAGTGGATTCCACATACTGCCACTACCAGGGACAAAGCCCAAAATGTTTCCATCCCTTAAAGCTGTCAACCATTCAGTGAGTGTGCACTTGATGCTGTATCAGATATCAAATTATGTGCAACCAATCTCACCTTAGAACAACCCATTCTAATTGATGATGCCATATATATGTAATAATTGGAAGAAAAATAATATTCACAAGAGGAATAACACCTGTATTTCTTTTGTACTATGTTCAATGAAACTCAGAACACTAGTGGTAATAATTAAAAACCAAGTCATAGGCTCGTTACCAGCCACCACAGCTTGAAGAAAAAAAATAATCTATATTCTGCCTAATGTAGGCAGTTATAGGGATGCAGACCTGGATTCCATTGATGCTATTGCTTAATTATCTACTATACATGGGTCAAAAAGGTAAAAATAATAATCAACTGTCAAACATACTTTTTTGTTGTATTTGTATTTTCCAAAGGTATAAAAGAGCCCAAAGGTGAAATAAAAATAGAAAATCTGCTTTTATTAACGAATTCATTCACTTAAGTTTATATGAAACTATGTGAGCTGAAAAGAAAGAGAAAGAGCTAACTCCAGTAGCTTGTATCCAAAGAAAACTCCACCCACATAAACTGTCTAGTAACAAATCAATTTTTAAACCCTTAGGTTAGGGACCATCTTTTTTTCTCTTGCAAGCACTTGCTAAGCAAATAATAATAAAAACAGGAATTACATCATGTGGACAAACTTTTTGACTGATTAAACATTAAAAATAAGTCTTTTTTGCCAGTCATCGATGGAAGATAATGCTTAGGAAATTAATCTTTTTACACAATAATTGCCTTGCATCTTTGAAAAACCCCAGTAAGAAATATGAAGAGAGACAGAGAGACAGAGAGAGTAGGGCAAAAGGGAAGGAGAGACGAAGAGAGGGAGAAAGAAGAGAATGCAGAAAATGTTTTTATCTTCACTGGAAATACTTAACTCACATTTTAATGTTAGGAGATGGCAAAAATTTGGTGAAATGATAAGCATTTATACCCATACCCCAAGATAACATAAAATATGTACTTCAGATAAAACTATGTGCTGAAAGTGATGTGTAGAGACAAGCATACAACAAAATGCACTAGATTTTGTTGCTTATTCAAACAATATTTATAGTTACTAAAAATATTTCTATCTAAATGCTTGAATAAATCAATGAGTTTATTTTTTCCTGAATTATAAATAGACTATATTTCACATTTTATAGATTATTTTATTATAAAATAATAGCTAGCTGTGCAGAATTAGTACATTTATGGACACTCCCTCATTTCCCCGTATTTGAGACCACCACTCAGTTCAAATTATGGCTTTATTTCCCCTTCTCTATATGCATTTAATTCCTTTAAATATTAATAAAATTTATGTAAGAATACTGGGAAATGATTAAGCCTATCTTCTTGGTTAAAAACAAGTTCAGAGAGCAGCTTTTGGGGGGAATATTCAAATTTATTAGCTGTTCTTAGCAAACAGGCCTCAAGCCCCACGTTGTTTCCAATCTCAAGTTAGGAAGAATTTTTCTCCAACAGGCACTGAATCACTTTAATGTTGACTCCTGTGCTGCTCTACTCCACCTTCAAATGTAACCAGTAAATTCAGCTTTACTACAGTACTATAAAAATATGAAAGAACCATAATAGCATCTAAAAAAGAGCTGTTGGCACTATATTCGTTTAGAAAAAACCTTAAACTGAATACTAATGCAAAATTTAAGGATAGTTTGCCTAGTTGCCAAAAGAGTTACAATAAGTATTTTGCCATAATGTATAAGTTATCTTGAAGGCATCTGAGACTATTACTGTGTAAGATACAGAAAAAGTCCGCAAAGTGTCATTGTTCTCATGAGGTTTTTCGATATAAATAAATCATCAACATACTATCTTCACTGAACCACTGTCCTCTGATTAGAGGATTGCCTTAATGTGTGCAGAAACATTATAAAGAGACCATTCTGCTTCCTTAGTAAGTCAACTTCCTTGACTGGCATCCAGTATGGATCCACCTCACACCAAATTCCACTTTACAGTGAATATCGTGACTGTAAGCTTCCGGTTAAACATTCGAACAGAATCAATACAGTTTTACTTCCCTTCTCCCTTATTACCACGACCAAGTTTTTAGAGTTGAAAAGGAAACCAAGATCAAATTTAGATACGTTGTTTGAAATTAGCAAAGATGAAACACTTCAGTGCCAGACAAAAGCCCTGATTTTAAGAGTAGGTTTTTGCCTTCCCTGAAATGCCTAGCTCAGACAGTGTATTTTTATGCCTGCAGATATTGGCATGTTTCACATTTAAGATTATGACACACCAACTTATTTCGAAATTTTTTAAATCCTCCACTGCGCATGTTTCAAGTGCTTCATGACTATCACTGATAATTGAGCAATTAACTTGAAATTACCAAATGTGCTGTGATGGCACAATATGTAGTAAGCAACATGAAAAAATAAAGAGCAGAGGAACTTAGTACAGTGAAAAAAAATTAATAAAGGGTAAAATAGGCCATAATAATAATAGTACTGAGTAAGTTTTAATGGTCCCAGGTCTTAGTAGTTTAATGGTGCCAGTAAAATGGTTTAATGAAATAAGTCCAGAGTATTACAAATTTTTAGAGCAGTTTATTCTGGTGCTACAAAAAGGAAGCTTCTTTCTAACTGGTCTTGTGTAATACACAAGGATTAGTTCAAAAAGTAAGTGTGGGAGTTTCATTAGACAAAAAAGGACAAAACAATTAGGTTAAAAATCCTGACAGGCAGATTCTTAAGAAACACAAACTTGCAAAAAAAATAGATGTAAAGTCTTCCTTTAAGACAGGCAAAGCAAAAACTCTAGGGTTAAAGATGACTCAAGAAGTCATCAAGCTATTGTGAACATATATGCAAATCAAAAATTAAGATACATGGCTTGACATCAAGAGGGAAGGACAAAATTCAGCTATACTAAAAACATCAGAATGCCTCTTCACTGCTCATCTCATCAAGGTCTCTAATACTGGGCTTTTCTGGCTAAAACCATAGTATGACTGTGAAGAGTAGCTCTTTAGTACTTAAATATAGCCAGTGCAGCAAATTCCATAAACCTAAATCCTACCTTATTTCGGTGGCAGGCCATCTTAAAGGTTTGCAAGAAAAACCAACAATTTAGAAAGTCAGAGAGTAAAAAGAGATTCAAAGTACAGCAAGTAAAAAGACACTATAAAAAACATTTTTTTCCTCAAAATTCCATCAATATTGCTCCAAAACACCACTAGGAGATTAAAAATAGGCCAGGCTGTCCTTTCAGGTATAAATTAGAAACAGAAAGTGGAGAGAGCAAAAAGAACAAGTATCTAAGGGCACTAGTATTAAAATTTAAAAGCTTAAAATGTAACGGATATACACATTCAGATTAGCAAACTGCTTTCAATTAAAGTAGATTTCTGGCCACAGTTCACAAATGTATAGTAGCTGTGTGTATTAATGTAGATACTTCAAATGTCAGTATATCTCTAATTAACATGAGCACACAACTGTAAAACTGAGAAGACACAATTTTAAATTCCTTACATTCCCAGCATTAATGCTTTCATGGGGCAGCTCCCGTTGTCATGGAAAATGGCATTCAAGCCCTATTTGTGGATTTTCACAGCTCATCTTTTTTATTTACCTGCTCTATGTCAAGATTAGCCTGGAATAATATTTTTTAAAGATAATGCACTTAGACCTACTTGTCCTTAAAATCACAGATGTTCTCACTGAGGGAGCTTTGGTCTGGGCTACGCTCAGTTTGAAACAAATTTCTCTCCATTTTAAAATACCACAAAGAGATGATTTCATGATTTTTTTTGTTTGTTTCCTAAAAATCTATGCAATTCAAAAAATTTCAGCTGAAGCATGACATGTGGAGTTTGGAAATAGGGGGATAGGAGAATGTCAGGGAGGAGCAAATGATCGAGGAACATGAGGAAATAAAGTGGTATAAGGTTCTCCAAAATCTCCTGCCTGACTTACTCTACCTAAACTTTTCAAAAATATTTTGTACAGCAACCAAGTAGAGACTGAGATAGTGATCAAACAACAAAAGAAAGAGAGCTAAAATATTCTCTGAGAGAAGACAGATTGGTGTTATGGAAAGAGCATGGAATTTATACTATGAATCCCTTGGTTTGAGTCCTGCCACTCTGCAAAAATAAGGATAATTCCTACTCATCTCACAGAGTTTTATGAAATTTAGCCAGTTTAATGTCTGCAAAAGCAAGTGTTATGCTGAATTAAGATATTGTTGTCATTATTAACTCAAGCATGGAGCTAAGCAATAATCATTTTGGTACCAAACAATAAAATACTTCCGGACTTTTTCAGTGAAAAAACTGCTATTAGAGACCATGAACAGAGACAGAATTTTATGAAAGGGAATTCATTATCAAATTTCTAAAAAGGCTTGGGAACCTGAAAAAGCAGGCTATCTAATTCTCTGTTTTGTTGTTGTTATTTTCATTGTTTTTAACCAATCATTTACTGCCCTGGTAAAACTGAAAGGACAGAATTAATTAATTACATTTTAATTAGAGATAAAAAATTAAATGTGGGATATTAACATGCAAAACAAGGTCTTCTTATACAATGCCTACTTTGGGAAAAGAAAAAAGGTAGTTTTATTTTTTAAAAAGAAAAAAAAAGCTAGAATAAGATGCTTTCAGCTTCTGAAAAGATAACCATTTTCCTTCACAGTGTTTTCCTACTCTGACCTAGGTAGTAGATGTAAGTAGGTAAGATTCCAATCGGTTCTCACACACCTTTGGTGTGGCCTATTCATTATGGATGTGCAAAACAATATCCCACCTCCTTATCTCACAGACCGGCTTCTGCATACCTTACTAAGAAACCTTCCCGTGGCCATGAGGTATAACTTTCTGCCTTAGATCATGTAGCAAATAAGCAGTTCCAAAACATGGAAATTAAAGTTCCTAAAAGAAGCCATTGTCACTGATCTCATTTGCCTGTTTTTAGGCTAGACTAGATGAATATTTCTACTGTTCTAGCTGCCTCATCATTCAGTGTAAGTGGCAGACAGTTTCTGCAATAATTAAAAGAAGTGAGAATGCAAGCATTCTGGATGCCATGTTAATTTTATTTGACTTATCTTAGTCATAGTATCCTGCTACATTTCTTTAATAAGAAGGTTCCATAGTCAGGAGATGGCTGGAACAAAACTTGAGACCACAGACCAAAGGAACAACAAACTCCACACCCTAAACTAATATACGGAAATTCTCAAGTCTGGAAAACAATTACTTTAGGCCTATGTGATTACTATGACTTCTACCTAAGTGATTAGACAAAATCTGACTAGAGCTTTTTGGGTTTTTTTAAGTTGAACTCCAGAAATAACCATATGAAAACTACACCCACAGTGCCCCTTCTATTTTTTAGCCTCTCTCTTTGTCAGGTCACAAGAAAAAAAATTCAGCTAATTGGACCACCTCTGTTCAAAGCTCGTCTATGTATATCTGGTTGGGGTATTGCTGGATTGCTGGGGGGCAGGGGGCGGTAGAGAAGAGAAAAATTCAGGAAACAGAGCCTTTGGGTGATGAGAAATGTAGACTATATTTTGATTAAGGCCATCTTGGTTGAAATGCTGGTAATTGTCTTATATTTGTAGTTTAAAAACATTAATCATCCTAAAAACTTACTATAGGGAATGACTGAATGATACGCGAGAAGAGAGAAAGGAAGTAAAAGAAAGGATAAAGCAACAAAGACAAGATTTGGACAGTTCAAAATTATTTCCCTTCACACAGATTTCTAATAGGATAAGCTCAGCTCCTTGGAACCATCCTTTTTCTCGAGAGCCCTTCAAAGATACTTTACATTTCTTTCTCCATCTTCTTTGCCTCCTAATCCTCACTGTGATACCTTGCACAAATTAAAAGCTTATATTTAATCCAAATGAACCATGGAGTTTAATATTTTGTGTTTTACATAAGAATTCAGTCTTCAAATAATACAATGTGAATTGATAGTCTCATAAAATAACATCTTATTCATCCTTAAAACATTAAAAAATATATAAACTGTGTTAAGCTATATTAAATATTCACATCTATTTTTTTAAGATGGTTCAAAATACCTGCCCCAATCAATGTTACTACTAAAAGAAAGGTAAAGCTGGTTTTAAATAAATTTTCACTGCTCTCTGTTTAAATACTGAATCACTTAAACTCTAATTTATAATGTTACTTTTTTTTCAACTACTTTCCTAGAAGTTTATTCCCTAAAATTCCTTTATAGTAGTACACTAACAGAGAAAAAGTTTCCTCTGTCTTTGTGGTTATCGAATGTAAAGATCACCTTAGATATCAATGGTTTGGTACAATGTACACACATAAATATATCTTAAACTCAAGTTACTTAAATATGGTCTTATATACACACAAACATTTTTAATACCTGCCACATACTCTAAACTACTTTTATATTAATAAATACATAACAATTTGAAGTATTTTCATTGATCATTAAAGTTCATTCAATATTTTTTCTTGAAATTGACCTTCTTTCCTGAGAAAAATTATCTTTGTTCTCCAAAATACCATTTAAAATATAATAGCATTTTGAGGATGGTGAAGAAGACAGGAATACCCCGATTTTGATATACATTATACATTCACTAAATGAGTCTTTGGTTCCTTAATACATAATCTCCTCAAGTACTGACAGCTCTTTGAATTCTGTATCATCTCACATCTTTTCAATGAGCACAGGCACATAGAACTTTTCAAGTCCAGACAACCAGAAGACTATAAGAAGTTATCAAGGTAAATTATTCATGTGCAGATAGACTAGCCCCTTTAAGGTAATAATCCATTCCTACAATTGAGCCCCATCTTCAAAAAGTAAGATATTTATCGTTTCAGCCTCTTGTAATTGGCCCTGCCATTGTGTTATTTCACTGGAAATCATAACAGAGGCTTTTTTCACCCTCTGATATTTTTCTATACTCCTTTTAAGAAAACACTTACAAAAAACTAATAACACTTTAAAAACACTGTAACTGTTCTCATCACACAATGAGAAGAGTAGTAAGAGTAATAAATAAGCCAATACTTACAAATACGCACAAAAAAATCAGCTCCAGCACCCAGAAATCACTGGTAAATTGCCTTTGAATTCATGAAAGTGACCTGAAAGTTTAGACAAAAAAGGAAATGAAAAAGGATTAGTAAATTGCATTTACTTTCTTTATTAAAGAATACATTCTGGCTACAAATTATACTATTTTTTAACTCGGTCAGTTGTCTACTCAAACAACTTTTTACCAAAAGAAACAATTCGTTCATTGTTCTTCATGGAAGAATACAACATCTCCATCCATTATGGCTTTTAAAATACTGTCAGTAATAAAGTGGTGTTTAAAAATATGAATAAGTGAAAACAAAAGCAAGAAAAAATTTTAAGGGAATAAAGGCTTACAAGTTACATTTGAAAAACTGTTTATGTCTGCAAGTTAAAACGAATTAGATTCACGGAAAATACCTTGGATATGTCCAACAGGAATACCTTGAAGGTAGACTAAATATGAAAAGATGCAGTTTTAGTTCTGCCCAAGATGTGGAATCCATTTAGATGCTTAGGCTATATACAATGCATTCTGTATGAGCCACAATTCAATTCAAAATTCTTTTCCTTGCACACACTTTAGTTCTGGCTGAAGAGGTAACAGATGCAACTCAAACATACAGAGCTAGCCTTGTAAAAAGTTTTAACTAGCACAATGACTCACTTTATGCCTCTAAATATCTATGGTTTCCTCTCTCCAGAACCCCCATGCATTAGAAAGTAGTTTGGTAGTTTATTTTTATTGTTTGGTCTAAATACAGCACATTTTTGGTTCCATGAAAACAAAGAAACCTTGTTGCAAAGGCCGTACTCTTTCCAAAAAGTTAGGATGGCTATGAGTAGTGTTCAAGTGAAAATAATAATGGAGCTTGGGTTCCTAATTTAGGTCAGAAACTTTCCTAGACTCTGGGGACTAGTTTGATTCAATCCACGTATTTTAAATACAGCCAGTAAACATCTAGGTTAGTTAACTAACCTAGTTAGTTAGCTAACTAGATTTAAAGAAAATTCATTTCAAAAAACATAGATCTTGTTCAACATCATTTATAGGATCTACTATTCCCAATATTGCATTTATAGAACAAATGGCCATAATAGATTAGGTATTGGCCTCTGAAATTAAGTTGAGATATGAAATAAATATACAACTCAGCCCTTCCCCAGCTCCTATAACATGCTTTTGCCTAAGTGACCCATATAATTATTCTATTTTCTAGTCAGGATTGATAGATAATAAAGTCCTGGACATTTGGACAGCTTTAAGTATCCATACGTTTCCTCACCAGACCTCTTTCTCTCTGTAGGAAATGGTGCCTCAGGCTTCCCCAATCCAATTTCACCAGTTTCTAGCAACTCTGCAATGGCTACTTCTATTGCATGCGAGAAGTACAAGAGAGTCCACCCTGAGGAAGGTAGCTCTGTCATTTATTTTTGGTGTTATACCCTTTACCTCCTCATGGCTTTCTGATGTTTCGGGATTCAGTAGAGCAATTTTACCTGGGACACCACACAACCCAATGTGGACACACTCTGTGTACTACTCAAAGCCAGAAAAGAATTCTGGTTCTGATATAAGCTATTCTCACATTTTATCTGACCCTGAATTAAAAATTATAACTGAAGTTATCTATAAAGTAAATCTCTAGCAAAATGCTGTATATCCAAAAGCCTAAAGTCTGGAAGAATCTAAGTGTTCTTAAGTGCTCACATACTTTTAAAAGGATCTCACCTTGTCTTTCTAGCAACTATTCTTTTAAAAGCATGAATTGGAATTATGCAATAAATATTATACATCCCATTTCTTCACTTCCATTTAAACAATGGAGGACAAAATAAAAGGCATCCAGATAATATTGTGACTGATGTATGTCTCATCTTTTTCAGTTAAGATCTCTAACTCTGGAGATATTTTAAATTTAGAATAAGTCAGATTCCAGAGATTTAGGGCAAATAGTATTTTAACATTCGTCAATATGAAGTCAATAAATCTCATTTGTCATATAAGTCCAGTCTTGCTGCATATTTTATTTGTTGTGGGTTTTTTTTGCAGTACGTGGGCCTCTCACTGTTGTGGCCTCTCCCGCTGCAGAGCACAGGCTCCGGACACGCAGGCTCAGCAGCCATGGCTCACAGGCCCAGCTGCTCCACGGCATGTGGGATCTTCCCGGACCGGGGGCACGAACCCGTGTCCCCTGCAGCGGCAGGCGGACTCTCAACCACTGCGCCACCAGGGAAGCCCCTTGCTGCATACTTTAAAAGTAACTCTGAATCTCATTATCAACTGATTTATACTATTGGTGAATTTTGCATCAAACAAATTTAAAAGTATAAGCTTCTAATATCACAGTTCACTATTATAAAAAAACAAAAAAAATCACACTAAGTGAAGTCAGACAGAGAAAGACAAATATCATATGATATCATTCATACGTGGAATCCAATTTTAAAAAATAAAGATACAAATGAACTTATTTACAAAACAGAAATGGACTTACAAATATCAAGAACAAACTTGGGGCTACCAAAGGGGAAAGGTCGGGGGAGGGATAAATCAGGAGCTTGGCATGAACACACACACACTACTATGTATAAGACAGATAACCAACAAGGACCTACTGTATAGCACAGGGAACTCTACTTAATATTCTGTGATAACCTATATGAGAAAAGAATCTAAAAAAGAATGAATATATGTATATCTATAACTGAATCACTTTGCTGTACACCTGAAACTAACACAACATTGTAAATTAACTATACTCCAATAAAATTTAATTTTTTAAAAAAAAACTTTAATGCATACTTCCTCCTGTAGAGAATTTAGGAATAAACAAGCAATATTTTATGATGGGCAAAGAATTAAGAATCAACTCACAAGAATTAACACACAACTTGAAGTAATCTACTTCTTCAAGAACCAGAAAAGTTTAAGCTGAAGAAAACATTTCCAAAATAAAATTGGCAACTTTGGTCCTGAGGGCAGCACAAAAGTAAGAAGATAGAGAAGGAAATACCATCTGATCTGGAAAATCACAATATGTTTAGTAAAATGAATCTTCAGAATATCCAATCACCATGGATTGTTCCACTCCTCTACTAGTTCATTCATTCATTCAGCAAATATTGATCATGGGTTAAAGATTTCACTGGACAATACAGTCACAAATTTTTTAAATAAAGAAAATCATTACGCTGTACACCTAAAACTAATACAATGCTATATGTCAATTACATCTCAATTTATAAATAAATAAATATTTTTAAATCATGGCCTTTGTCCTAAAAGACTTTTCAAACAATCAGTAATCCAACCGTGGGGACCTCCCTGGTGGTTCAGTAGTAGAGGATCCACCTTACAATGCAGGGGATGCAGGTTCAATCCCTGGTGAGGGAACTAAGATCCCACATGCCTCAACAAAGATCCCGCATGCCGCAACTAAGATCCATTGCAGCCAAAAATAAATAATTAATTAATAAATCTTTTAAAAAAATAATAATAATCCAAACTGGACAACAAACTATTACGTCTGACCATGGTGCTGACATCCTCCATATTATTTGGTTATCAAATCTTTTGCATATTCTTAATTTACTAAATAAAAAGTGCATTGTAGCTAGTGGGAAGCAGCCGCATAGCACAGGGAGATCAGCTCGGTGCTTTGTGACCACCTAGAGGGGTGGGATAGGGAGGGTGGTAGGTAGGGAGATGCAAGAGGGAAGAGATATGGGGATATATGTATATGTATAGCTGATTCACTTTGCTATAAAGCAGAAACTAACACACCATTGTAGAGCAATTATACTCCAATAAAGATGTTAAAAAAAAAAGTGCATTGCTACAAATTCTTCAATATAAAAATGCACAAAGAATATAAAGAGTAAATTTACCAATTAAGAAATACAAATGTCCAATAACAAAAATATGAGTCTCCCTAATAATCAAGTAAATGTAAATAAAGTATTTTCACCTAAAATATTGGCAAAATATTCTTGTAAACTGGACAAAAACTAGCATTTATGAGGATGTGGAAAAATAAACACTTTCAGGTACCATTCATGGGATTATAAATTGGGTACAACTTTTCTGAATGGTAATTTGATAGAAAGTGTTAATATATATATTTTTTTATTTTATTTTATTTTATTTTTTTGCGGTTCGCGGGCCTCTCACTGTTGTGGCCTCTCCCGTTGCAGAGCACAGGCTCCGGATGCGCAGGCTCAGCGGCCATGGCTCACGGGCCCAGCCGCTCCGCGGCATGTGGGATCTTCCCAGACCGGGGCACGAACCCGTGTCCCCTGCATTGGCAGGCAGACTCTCAACCACTGCGCCACCAGGGAAGCCCCAGAGAGTGTTAATATTTTTAACATCAATATCCTTTGAGTTTGAAAGGCTATTTCCAAAATTATCCTAAGGAACTAATCACAAAAATGTTAAAATACATACACATGTAATAAGCATGTTCATTACAGCATTTTTCTAATAGCCCTAAATTGAAAATAACCTACTAACTGCGTAAGTAAATTATGGTACATATATATAACAGTACTCTGTAATCATTAAAAATTATGATATAAATCTATATTTAATGACATTAAAAGATGGCCACAAAATATTGTTGAATAAAAAAAAATAACATGTATAATAAGAGCTAATTTATAGAAAATCAAATGTGTATATACACACATGCACACAAAGTAAAGTACAATTTAACAAAAATGTTAACACTGAGTGAGATATGGGCTTATTTTTACTTTTTATTCTTATGAGTTGGTGTTATTTAGATTTTTTTTATCCTTAACATGTCTAATTTGTCCCAAAACAAAAAAGCTATTTCTAAAATTCACTATATCACTTATACATTCAAAAGTAGTCACCAAATCCAGACTAACGTGCTATTAATCTAGCAGCAAAAGCCAAATATTAATATTAGTTACAAAAAGAAAAACCTCTGAATTACAAGGCAACTTCAAACAAGTATCTTGACATCAAATGAAGAAGCCATAAAGATTTTCACAAAATATGTCCCCCTCTACCAAAAATAGGTAACAGAGCAAAGGTAAACAGAAAATAAAAACACTTCCGCCTCCCTGTATAATTAGACTTTAAAAGCTTTCAAGCTAAATTTTTAAATCCTGCTTAAAGCTGTCTCTAAACCACACCCATTTCTCTTTTTAATCCCCATCCCTTCTTTTTTTTTTCTAAGCAAGAAGGTTCAAGTTGGTGGTTGGATTAAATGACCTTACAACTCTGAGAGTCAATAACCTAAGGCATTTTTTAAAGTACCAAAATGCTTCCAAAAACACCTGTAACAAAATTTTGTCCACCTTTATATTAAATTGTGGCATCACATGTTTAAAACTCAACTCAAGGATTGATTCTTTGGTTTAATAATGTTATGTTATACATAATGAGCCACTGAGTTAAAACAACTATATTTAAAGCATTTATTTTCTCAACTAACTTTTGGAAAGACATCAATGCCTGGTGTTTCATACATCAAAATAAAAATTATAGAGACATTAAAAAATATCCTGTATGCAAATACAAATGAGTTTTCCTGCAGATGTGATTTTTGCATTAAAACTGCTATTCTCTCCCAAGTTGCATCAATTAAAAAAAAATGCAAAACCCTCCATAATATTATCTTTTGTTCTTTATAGCATTGCTAGGCTGAAGCCATGTTTCTTGAACTCCATCATTCTTAGCTTTCCTTTTCCTCTTAATAATTATACTAAATTATGTAAAATTTGAACTATGAAATGTGAAAATGAAATGTGAAATTCATCTTGCAAAGGAACTGATACTAAGCTAATGCACAATTTTTAAAAAATGCAATTACTAATAATTAAGAATATCACAATAGTGAAGGGGAAAATGAGGTTTCACTTATTGATATTTACATCTTCTAAGGCAAAAGTAAGAGTATTTCTGATGTATCAAGGAAGACAACTTAGATGCTACCTAGTATACCACTCTGCTTTCCTGGAACAAAAGCCTATTTCCTCAAAGAAATAGGAATTTCCCCTATTTTAAAAAATCTCCAAAGATAGTTACTACTGAAGCATACTGCTAGTTGCCTATTTATATATTCTATGCTGCTCAACCTACACCTTCAATATGATTCCAGTATTAAGGGCCACAGTTTAGAAGGGATGTTGACAAGCATTCATAAGAGAATGGCTAAGAAATTTTAGAGGAAACATGTTACATTAAAATGGTTGCATGCTCTAAAGGTGGTTAGTTGGACTGAACTTTGGAGATCATCTAATCCAGTGATCCTCAAACTCTTTGGTCTCAGGACTCCTTTACATTTCTAAAAATTATTCAGAGTCCCAAAGAGCTATGGTTATATTTATCAATAGTTATTATATCTGAAACTAAAGCTAAGAAAAAATTTAAATAGTTATTAATTCATTTAAAATAAAATAAATGATTAATAATCATTTAGTGATGAACCTATTACATGGTAACATAAATAACATAATTTTAAAATACAAGCATATTTTACAAAACAAAAAAATTAGAAGACTGGCATTGTTTTGCATTTTTAAGTATCTCAAATGCCTAGTTCAATAAAAGACAGTTGGATTCTCATAGGTGCTACTGCATTCAATCTGTTGTGATATGTTGGTTTGACAGAAGTATGTGAAAAATATCCATCTTCACACAGATATGAAGTTGGAAAGAGGCAGATTTTTTAACAGCCTTTCAAGATAATTGTAGCTATTCTTCTTTAGTACTATATCAAAATTTGACAAGTAATAGTTTACCAAAGGTTAAGTGCAATATGGAATCTGAAACCTGAATATCAATTAACTTTTTATATTCTGTTACTTTAAAAACCACTGGTCTGGGCTTCCCTGGTGGCGCAGTGGTTGAGAGTCCACCTGCCGATGCAGGGGACACGGGTTCGTGCCCTGGTCCAGGAAGATCCCACGTGCCGCAGAGCGGCTAGGCCCATAAGCCATGGCCACTGAGCCAGCATGTCCGGAGCCTGTGCTCCGCAACGAGAGAGGCCACGACAGTGAGAGGCCCACATAACGCAAAAAAAAAAAAAAAAAAAAAAAAAAAAACACTGGTCTTGGGCTTCCCTGGTGGCGCAGTGGTTGAGAGTCCGCCTGCCGATGCAGGGGACACGGGTTCGTGTCCCGGTCCAGGAAGATCCCACATGCCGCGGAGCGGCTGGGCCCATGAGCCATGGCCGCTGAGCCTGCGCGTCCGGAGCCTGTGCTCCGCAACGGGAGAGGCCACAACAGTGAGAGGCCCGCGTACTGCAAACAAACAAACAAACAAACAAACAAACAAACACCACTGGTCTTTAAATGCATCTTTTACCCATGCATGTTTTTGCAACATCATACATTGGTTCATTTGGAGAATACTGGTTCACTTGAGTTGTGCAGATCTTCAAAACGTTGATGTATTTCATTATTCAATATTTTAAAAAATCACATTTGTTAATATCACCAATTGTTACTATCACCAATCTTAGAAAAGTTTTTAAATATTGGAAAGCCATCAACCTCATGGTAGTGGATACAAGTTTTCCAAACTAATTTTCTCTTGAAAGCTCAAATTTTATTATTGACAACAAATAGTGTCAGTTGATTTTCCTAAAATGGGAGGCTCACTTTGCTCATTTTTGAGAATACATCTGCCAAGTATCCACAGTTTGAATAACCACTGTGTGTCTGTTAGTCATTCTTTCAAGTAAAAATGACGTTCTATGAAAAAAACAGTTAGTTCAGCTTGAAACTCAATCATGCAAGTGATTTTTTCTCAAGGTAACTACAGTACTTGAGTAGGCAGCATAAGTGCTTTATTCATACTTCCCATTTCATCACAGACTATTAAAAATATACTTAAGGGTCAAGAATTAATAAAATCAATAGTTTGTACTGCTTCATCTGCAACATTCTTAAGCAAAACTAGATTTTTTTTCTGTGAATGGTGATTATTCTAAAAAATGCAAGGACTACTAACAAAATTTGGTGCCACTGCCTTGATCTGTGCTAAGGCACCAGCAGTCCTGCCCAAAATTGCTTTGCATCCTCAGTGTAAATGGCAACACATTGAAAAAGGTAAATAGCATCTTAGTATTATGATGAAAATAGTTTTGATTTTTTAGACCCCTTGAAAGGGTGTCAGGGGTCCCCATACAGACCCCATTTTGATAACTGCTTATCTACTCTGATAATCCATTTTGCAGCTAAGGAAACTATCTAGTTTAATATTTTCAAGCCCACAAAGGAAAGGTAATATCTAGCACACTGAGTGTAATGTGATTGAAAGTTACTCTTTCTTCTTTCCAAAATAAAAAATAACACTAGTGGGTGGGAATTACAAGGTAGTGAATTTTAGCTCAGTCCAGACAAATCTTTAAAAGCAATATAATAAGTTGCCTCGCAAAAAACAGATGTGTTCCTGAGTTTGTAAAAGTTGAGACTGGATGACTCTTTGCCAGGGATGCTGTAGAAAGAATTCTTACCCTAAGTTTAAAGTTGTATCAAAACTTAACTGATTATATAATCACTTAGAAAGCTTTTATAAAATTTGAATTTCTAGGCCCCACCCCAAAACCTACTAAACTGGAATCTCCTTGAGTGGGCCGAGAGTTTCCAGTTTTTTGAAAGCTCCTGAGGTGACTGTTAAAGCCCACCTAGCTGCAGATGGTGTTCAAGAACTGTTGTACCAGTTCACCTCTAAACTCACTACCACTTCAACATTCTACAATTTTATATTTTATCCACACCCACTGGAAGTATACCCTTAAACTTTAATGTAACATTTCCTAAGTCTACTTTAACACATTATAGATGGTCAGGATCAAGGTATTTCTGGGTCAGAAGAGGAGGAATTAATGTTGCATTTCCTAGGCCTGCGAGTTCACCTCTGCCAGCGTATGTAGCGGAATAGTAAATCAGAGATAGAATTGACTAAGTTTGATACATATTCACAACTGAGAAAACCCATAAAAAAAAAAAGAATGGTCAGTATAAAAATAGTACCTACATGAAAAATGAATGAGATTATTGAGAAGACAACGTGCCTTCCACTTTACAAAGGCAGCTTATTGCTATGAACCAAGACCAAAATATAGATCTCAAACTTCCAAAACCTATTTAAAGAATTACTACCATGTGACTTAATCCCCAAAACTCTTGTATCTTGAGGTCTTGATTACAGAAAAATTTCATATACTTCATAAACACAACATAAGGCAGCTTGTCCACTTTACCAGAATCAAACAAAAATTTAGCAATAAGCCAAAAAATAATTTGCAATATATTTTGTAACTTTTCACTTAATAAACTTGTTCTCTTTTATTTCTTCTTTCTTCTCCTGCTTTCTTAGCAAAACATACTTCTTGGAAATAACACCTATTAATGTATTTTTTAATATCCCTTTTTTTCTTGCAGCCTGACTGATTTCAGACATATATGATATCAGCTTAATAACAAAAGTCAGAGAAGGTCTTGCGTAAGAAGGACTGGAGAAAAAAGTGATCATCAAAACATAATCCTCAGACCCCTTATTTCAGAAGTACCAGGTTCCTTATTAAAACAAAAAAAATTTAAAAGAGTCCCCACCCATTCCTATTGATTCTGTAATTCCAAAAGCATGGCCTAGGAATTTATTTTAAAGCATAGCCCCCAGGTGATTCCTGTGCACACTAAAATTCAATAACTGCTGCGCTAAAGGGCAACTGTGTTAAATGAGGATAAGCTCACAAAAAATTTTGCGCAAAAAGAATTTTTTTAATAATTCTATAAAATGTTTTATCTTACTAAAAAGATTCTCAATGCTTTTGGATTTCTTATTTTTTTAATAAAATATTTTTTTAATGTAAGGATAAATTAGAAACTAGAATTTAACTTAAAAATTAAGGCTTAGTTATTGTAGAGTGTTTTTTTTTTGAGAATGATACATGCAATTCTCCAGCAATACAATTAACATTTCTGAGAGCCCACAGGATACATAACATGAATTGGAATCTCTGGGGATTCAGAACAACAAAGCACAATCCCAAATCTCCAGCAACTGACAATTTGGATTCACTGTGAGATAAATATTATATTTAGAATAGTCTCAACATTTGCAGTTGCATTATCATATCTGGAATAAGGAGAGGATTCCACCCCTGCTGAGTTTTTTCTCCCTGAACTCTGCTCACAAAATAAAGTGGCAGAACATTTTTAAAGCAATCATTTAACAAAAGTTTGTAAATAAGTACTGATTTTTTAAGACCATAAATTTTTAAAATAAATCTACTATTTTCTATAGGGTAAACTGATAGGCAAAAGAGATGGGGTTGTTCTTTGTACTTGTTCTAGGTAATTAAATCAAGATAAATTTAAAGACATCTAAAGAGGATCTGTTTTGATACTCATTTTAAGATACTCTTCTTGTTACCACTCTCTGTACCACTCCCTCTTAACCACAAATAATGACTTCAGTAATGGAGCTCTGTAATTTAAAGTACCAGGCAAATAACACCAAGTTACTTAGATGAATTGACACGGCCTGTTGTGCAAATATGTACTTAGGATGAGATTATAAAAATAACAGCTGCATTATCAACAGCTCATCATTTACTGAATGTTTGCTCTGTGTTAAGCACTGGAAAAACAAAAATGAATGACATAGAGTTGGTGACTTCAAGGAGTTCACAACCTAGTAAAAGAGACAAATAATTACAGCTTTGTGTGAAATACATGAGATGAAGAAAAATTTATAAAACTATGTAATCCAATTTTCTGAAATAAAGAATATATATAGAAATTGGGGATGCTGCCACTTAACTTCTAAGGTTTTTGTGAGGATTAGAGATAAGAAAATGCTTCCTAGATGGGATATGTCTTCTATAAATGTACTTCCCTTTTTGCTTTTTCCCTGAGATTTCGTTGAAATGTGCCCAAGTCACAACTTACACAGATGACCTGGTGGCTAATATAACCACTCACTTTTTAAAGAAGAATGTCTTAAGGGTATATGACCTTGGCAATGCTACCCCATCATCACACTCAATATATGGACACACTGCATGTCCTCAGGGAGCTCAGTCATACACTATGGATTAGTCCTTCCCAGACGTAATTAAGTCTTGTGCTCACTCTCAAAAACACAGAAACAAATGAAGAAAATCATGTAGAGAGATCCTGCTTATCCTTTTACTGTATGTCTTTCATAACAATTTAAAGATTTCACTGTGAAGTCCAGACAAGATCTGGCCTGGCATCTCTCAGAGTGCCTCACTTACTAAGTGAAAAATAGGAATACCAGGATGAGATGTACCCAAGTTTACAGGCACATAACTCACTTAGGACCACATGACAAGTTGGTGACAGAGCTTTCACTTTAAGTCAGAGTTTCCAATTACTGAGCTCACATCTATTCTATGAGGAACATAAATGTCTCCTGTTATTTCATCTGTAAAATGGGATAGTTAGCATTCACTTCTCTCATACCATGTCAGTTTCACTACTTTGCCTTCACACTTAACTCATTTGAAAAAGGATACTTCATAAAATGGAAAGGGGTTAAATACCTGGGGTGAAATATATTTCTCTGGTGCTAGTACCTTCCCATTTCCCCCAACTCCAATCAACCACCAATTCCTGTATACTTTTTGTCCTGGAATTTTCCTAATTTTCCTTTTTTTTTTTTTCTGATTCACAATGAGATTGATGGGACTCTGTGCGTGCGTGTCTGTGTCTGTGTCTACACGTGTGTAGATACACTTAGGAAAAATACTCTGCTACACAAGACATAATTCTCATTTCCCTACATTACTGCTCTCATGCCACCACTGGGACAAAAACCATTGCCTTTTTAATGTGAGAAGATGGAAGAAATGCACAGCGCTCTCCAATACTCAAATCCCAGCCCTAAATTTCATCCCTATCAATGCTGCTTCTGCAGAATTCACAGTAAAAAAAGACTAGGCATTATTAAGCAATAAGTTGATATTTATTTTCTTATTAAATCGTCATAATTACTTTGTGATGGGATTACTATCCTCATTTTAAAAAAAAAGAAAAAACTGAAACTCACTGGGATTAAATATTTACAAAGGTAGTAAGTGGCATGGTTGGCACTCAAATTCACAATCTCTGGTTCCAAAGCTAGTGTACTTTCCATGTTTCATTTAAGTAGCATTCCTTAATATTTCAGATCCTTTAAAAACTTATTGGTTCTGATGCTAAAAGAGCTTCATTTAAGAGATCCTAAATCCCACCATTTCTATACATTGATCCTACTCCTGCCCTTCAACCACCATATTTCTCTGGGACAGGCACTATGCCAAGTCCACACATCAGCCTATAATTCAAAGCCTGTTTCTTGCATTCTCTACTCCAGGGTAGCTTCCCAGAACAATTTTACTGGACAGAGGAGTCTTTCTTCTAAAAAAAAAAAAAAAAAAAGAAAATATTTAGCATATCTATCACACACAATAAGGAAACTTCCAAAACTTAAAGAGAAATATTCTAAGGTCAGTGATATTATTTTGTACATTAAATGCTTTAAATTTGAGATGGTTTTGAAAATTAAATATATATGCTTAATTCCTTTCCAATAATAAAATAATCTAAATAAATTTTAGGTTCAAAATGTGTAATGTAAAGTACAAGAGTTCAAACAGTATATTATTGGCACAGGAATAATAGGCAGATCAATAAACAACAGAAAATCTAGAAATAGATGACAATTTGTAGAAAAATTTAGTCTATAAGTGACACGTCAAATCAGTGGAGAAATGATAAACTATTCAACAAATGATGCTGGGAATGAGTAGACATTTGGAAAAAATAATATTGAATCTCTACCTGCACTTTACACTAAAGTAAATTCCAGATGGATTTTTTTAATGTAAAAACTAAAAAGAAAAATGACATTAAAACAAGGAAAAGATTAGCAAAATTGACTACACTGAAAATTTTAAACTTCTGTATTTAAAAAAAAAAAAAAAGACCATTAACAAAGTTAGAAGGCAGACCACAAACCAGAAAGAAAAAAAAAGTATATTTTTGGTATGGTATGACTAATGGGAACATCAAATCAATAAGAAAAAAACAGAAAAATAGGCCACAAAAATGAATAGAATATTTACAAATGAGAAACGGGAAAAAGAAAATAAGCTAAAAAATGATTCAATATCACAATTAATTTTTAAAATGTGAAGTAATACATTGATTCATATCTCAATACAAGACAACAAAGATTTAAAATATTAGTAATATGTAATGTTCATGAGCATGAGGAATTGGGCACTCTCATTCACTGGTGAGAATGTAATGCAGCACAATCTTTCTGGAGGGCAGTTTGACAATTCTGCATTCCCTATATCACTTATAGAAAAAAATCAAACAATATGGAAAAGCACAAGAAAAAAGTAAAAGATATTCTTTCCAGTACATCCAATTTTTTTTTTTTTTTTTTTTTTTTTTTTTTGTGGTATGCGGGCCTCTCACTGTTGTGGCCTCTCCCGTTGCAGAGCACAGGCTCCGGACGCGCAGGCTCAGCGGCCATAGCTCACGGGCCCAGCCGCTCTGCGGCATGTGGGATCTTCCCGGACCGGGGCATGAACCCGTGTCTCCTGCATCGGCAGGCGGACTCTCAACCACTGCGCCACCAGGGAAGCCCTACATCCAAATTTTAAATGTACATGTCCTTTGATACAAGAATTCTAGTTCTATTTTATCCTAAGGAAATTATTGGACAAATGGGTAAAGAGCATATGTACAAAAATGTTCACTGAAGTGTTGTTTATGATAGGAAGGAGCTGGAGACAACCAATGATTAATCAATATTCAAATAACCAGGGTACAACCAAAAAATAGAGTACAATGCAGTCATTACAAAAATCCATATTTATAAAGAAGAAAGATACCCACAGCATAGTTACTGAGGGAAAAAAAAAAGGCTGAAGAAGCACATGTATTTTCTTCCAACTGTATAAAAACATATAAACTATAATATGGGTATGTACGCATATGAACACAAAAAAGGATATACGGCAAAATGTTATTTATGAGTGTTCATATCTATATCTATACTTATATATGTGCATAAGTTAAAAAAGAAAGGACATGCAGCAAAAGATTATTAATGAATTCTGAGATTATCATTGAAATTTTCTTTTTTTCTCTATTCATTTCCTTATTTTCTGAATTTTTTATATGTCTTGACATTCTTTTTTTGTATAATCAGAAAAGAAAGGATTTTTATTTTTAAATAAATTTAAAATGAGGTAAAGATTTAATTAATATTCAAACACAAATTTTTTTATACCAAACTATAACCCTAAAAAACGATGCTGAAAAAGATAATCCTAACTAATACCAGTAAGAATAACAATGCTAAATCTAAAATGGTAGGTTTAAATCTACTGTAGAGAGAAAATGACTAGATCTACCCTGGTTAAAAAAATTCAGTGTATGTGAATATACATATTTTACATGCACAAATAATGTATGTAAATATGTTACATCCATAACAATAGCATAATCTATGATTTGGTGATATTAGCATACTCTTCCTAAAACAGCAGTGTTTTAAATTGGCAAATTTAGTTAGAGCTTTCCTTCAAAATGTCCATCACTTTGACCCAGCTCCACTTTTAGAAATCTATCTTAAGGAATTAGTCATAAACACAAAAATAATTTTTGTACAAATATATTTATTCCAGTATTATTTAAAAGAGCAAAACAAAAGAGGCAGGTTATAGATCCTATTTAGGTAAAATAAGGATAGATATAAATGTGCTTACATAATAGGCATAGAAAAATTCTAAAGGGATACCCAGAAAATTCTTCATGGTGGAACAAACATCTTGATTTTTCACTTTACACATTTCCATATTTGAATTTTGGTCATGAGCATGATTACTTTTATCATTTAAAATGCAAAAGAATAAAAGAGATAAAATGGCAAAAATAATAATAATAATTTGAAGCAACTGATATCTAAAAATAAGAGAATATCTAAGTAAGATATCATCCACTCACTAGGCATAACATTATGTGGTTATTAAAATTTTTACTTAGAACCCTGGGTAATAGCATGGGAAAATACTTATGTCATAATGTGAAGCAAAAAAAGGAATAAAAATTATATATACATACGTCTAAAAAAAAAAAAGCCGACGCTTAAGAAAACAACTGTGAGGAAATAGTAAGCTGTAACAAAGGCTGCCACTGGGTATAGGACTGGGATAAATTCTTTCTTTTCTTTCCACTTTTTGTACTTTTACAAATTTTCATAATGCTGAACATTTTTAAGCGGAAAAAATTAATAAAGCGGGAAAAAAGTATACAATTCTATTTTATACAGAGTTCATACCTTCAAATGTCACTATCTTGACCAACTTTCAAAGAGTTTTTTCTGAACTGTAATTAGCATACAAGTAAATCTCCTTAATTAGTAATGTGAATTCTATATCCTATATCCAAAAACAAGGGAAAGTTTAAGTAAAATATAGCCCACTACCAGGCATAATATTATGTGTTAATTAAAACTTTCACTTAGAATCCTAGTTAACAGCATGGGAAAATACTCACGTGGCACACATCCACTCTACTGTATAATAAAGTTGTAATTTAGCCAATAGAATTCCCTAACTTCCTTTGAATCAGCAATATTCCTGTGAAGTATGTAATAAGATAAACTACTTTTTCCTTGATAAGTAACTTCAGTTTCCTCATCTATAAAATGCACATAATAATATTATACTGCCTCACGGATTTATTGCTAACATTAAATGAGATAATAAGTGTAAATCAATTAGTACAGTCTCCTGGCACTTACTGTACTCAACAAATGGTAGCAATTATTACTATTATGAGCATGGTTGCCCTTAAAATATTTACTTACTCTCTCCTTTCTATTAGGATAAACTCTATGCAAGACTAATCGGACTGAAAGAAGGATATATTTTTAATTAAAAATGAAGATTTAAGTATCAGAATCAACTTAAAATCGTAAGAGTGTATGAAAAATACAAAATTTATATATGGGAAGTTACTTATCTAAACCTTATTCTGAAAATGTAGACTTTTAAAAGAATATATTTACTATTCCTGTGCTCAAGTAATTGTAAGCACACAGAACCTCAGAATAAAAGAAAATCATGTTCTTGCATAGCTAACCTCCCAGAGTAACAATCATTGCACAGTATGAGTTTTTTAACCTTCTTTACTATTTAGTCCATTAATTCACACTCCGCTAGAACAACAGGAACCAGAGGTAGTCTTGTATAGTGAGAAAGAATGAAGGCTAGGAGGCAGACCTAGGTTCAGACCTTGCCCTGTAACTTATTAGATGTGTGACCATGGGCAATTATTTAATTTCTCTGCAGCTTACTTTTCTCATCTGTAAAATAATAATAATCATATTACCTACCTCAAAAGATTTTTAGAATAACTAAATGGGATGATCTATATAAAATATGTAACAAACACGTTGACCTCACAAAGTAGTTCTTTGGCATTTATTAACAGGGATCAGCAAACTTTTTCTATAAAAGGCCAGACAGTAAATAATTTAAGCTTTGAGGGCCACATGATCTCTGTCACATCTACTTAACTTTGCCATAATAGAGCAAAAGCAACCATAGAAAATACATAAATAAGTGGGCATGGATATGTTCCAATAAAACTTTATTTATAAAAATAGATAGTGGAGCTTCCCTGGTGGAGCAGTGGTTGAGAGTCCGTCTGCCGATGCAAGAGATACGGGTTCGTGCCCTGGTCCGGGAAGATCCCACATGCCGCAGAGCGGCTGGGCCCGTGAGCCATGGCCGCTGAGCCTGCATGTCCGGAGCCTGTGCTCCGCAACGGGAGAGGCCACAACAGTGAGAGGCCCGCGTACCGAAAAAAATAAAAAATAAAATAAATAAAAATAGGTAGTGGGCCAAATTTGGCCACCTGGACATAGTTTGCTGAATCCTGATTTAGTGGACTCCCCAACTGGATATCCTCTAAATGGCTCTCTACACTATGACCTCCTAGGAAAACTCCTTCAATTTTCAAATCTTCTAAATCAGTGTTTTCAAAGTGTGCTCTATGGAACACTCATTTCCTGAGACATTAGTAGAAGTTACACCTCAATAAAATTCTATGATCATAAAAGTTTAAGTAAAAATTAATTAATCAGAAATGAGCACACTGCAAATCAACTATATTTCAATTTAAAAATAAATAAATAAAAAGTTTAGGAAATTCTTGGTTGAACAAATTTTGTGTCTGTAGAAATTCTTTATACATTAATGTCTTTGGAAATCTCCAAAAAGAGCATGCGGAGTATAATTCATTGAGTCATTATTTTGGCAAAAATTTCTGAATGCCTATTCACCTAGTGATGTAGATATACAAATAAATAAAATAGGCAAAAGTCTCTGCCTTCACTGAGCTTACATTCCAATGGGGAGGCAAACAATAAAAAAATAACAAGCAATACAAATAGTATTTTAGGTGATGGTAAATGATATAGAGAAAAGTGAAGCAGGTGGAGGATAGGGCGTGCTAGAGTTATAAGTATGATACACAGGATGTTCAGAGAGATTAAATGTAAATGGACAAATACTCCAATTTTAAAATCCTCATTAAATGTGGCTCATAAGAGATATTTTTAAACCCTAAGCATACAAAAAAGATAACAAGTGAATTTTTTAAATATAACATACAAATACTAACAAAGGAAAACTTTAATAATATCAAACAGAATGGCTTAAAGGCAAAGAGTATTACTAGAGATAAAGATCATAGTTAACAATAAAAGATTGTTAATTCATTAATTATATACAAAGCATATTTTGTTAAGATATAATGATTCTAAATTTGTATGAACATAATGATATAGTCTCAAAATATTTAGCTAAATTTGTCATAAATATAAAGCAAAATAGACAAATTCATAATGAGTGAAGACTTTTAAATACCTCTCTTGACATAACTAAAAAAAAAGGAAAATAAAGAAGAATTAAATAATACGATCAGCAAATTTGACTTAATTGACGTATTTAGAAGGGTGAACCAAACAATCGTAACAATTGCACAATATACATTATTTTTAAGCAAATGTTAGTCAGTCATACTTAATAGTAAAATATTGAAAGTTTTTTCTCTCGGATAGAGAATACAACGAGGGTGCCCATCATCACTACTTCTATCCTCAACATTGTATTAGAAGTCTTAAACAGCACAAAAAGGCAAGAAAAAGAAATACAAGGTATAAGCATTGAAAAAGAAGAAATCAAATTGTCCTTATGTGCAGAGGATATGATTATATAGGTAAAAAATTCAAAAGAATCTACAGAAAAATAATTATAATCAATAAGTGAGTTTGGCAAGTTTGTGTTCTATGCTCATGGATTGGAAGACTCAAAATTGTAATGAAGTCTAACTCCCCAAATTAATCTATAGATTCAATGGAATTACAATTCCAATAGTTTTGTGCATATGTGTGTGTATATATAACTTGCTAACTTGATTCTAAAATTTATATGAAAATCCAAGAAAAGCTAAGAAAATCTTGAAGAACACAAAGGATAGACTTGGTCTACCAGATATCTAGACTTATTATAAAGCAATAGTAATTAGGACAGAAAAGAATTGGCCCTGGGTGGGGGAAAAGGAACAGAAATCAAGAGCCCAGAAGAAGAAAAAGAAGAAACTAAGCAGATATACGTACTTGATTTACAACAAAGTTATAAGTTGGCACTACTAAGCAGTGGGGAAAGGATGGGGTTGATTTTGTTTGTTTACTTTTTTCAATAAATAATCCTGCATCAATTAGATATCCATACAGAAAAATAAAAAAAAAACTTGACCCCTCGGTTATTATATTCCATGATACAAAGGTTAAAAAATAAGTTTTTCTTAAATGCCTCGTATTTAAACATAAAATAAGCAATCTAATACAAAATGATGAAAATGCAAATTAAAACCATGAGGTACCAATTTTCACCTGTATGGTCCAGGGCATAGAGAAACAGGTATTCAAACATTATTGTTAGGGGTACAAATGGGCACAGCATCTACTAAAGGCAATTTGATAACACCTATTTAAACTTTAAATTGCATATAACTATTAACTCATGATTCCATTTCTAGGAATTTTTCCTACAGATGTATTTGTACATGAACGTAAAGGATATTCAATGCAATATTGTTAGTAATAATACCAAAAGATTAGAACCAACCAAAAAGTCCATTTAAGACAAGGATTAAATGTTATATCACACTAATATATTGAAATATTATGCAGTCAGTTAAAAGGAATGAGAACGCTCTATATGTCCTGATATATATATTGTGGAAATGAAAAAAGCAAGATACAGACAAATATGTATAATACTACTTGCGTTAAGAATACCATTTGTGTTAAAAAAAAAAAAGCATTTCATAGTATATCTCTAGATGGATACATAAGAAATTGGTTATAGACATGGCTTTCAGGGAGGGAACCTGAGAAACTGAGGAACTTGCAGGAAATAAGTAGGAGATCAACTTTTTACTCTACACCTTCTGTACTTTTATAAATTTGTACCATATATACAGAAGACCTATTTAAATAAATAAATATATTTATTTTGGAACTGAATTTCACACAAGTACTCACAGTCCCTCACATATAATAAGTGTCTAATCTTGTGACTAATAATAAGATATAAAGATTACCTGGCAAGCCTTTATTTGTAAAGTATGCTATCTTATGCACAGTTAGTATATTAGCTACAAACATCTTTTATATCCCTGGAGTCAGTACAACTGAGTGAAGTTTTGCAATTTATCATCCTGGTATAATGATCTCAATATATGGAAGTGCCTTTAAGATTACACACTGTTTTTTAAATATACTACAAAATATTGTTAAGCAAAGCAAGGATGAGGGGTATTTTAGTCTTGTACTAATGAATATCAGAGTAAACACTATAGAACAAGATCATATAAATGACAGGAGAACAAGTCGTGTCTATGCCCAGACAGGTCCACTAAATATATACTCCCTCTTTTTATAATTTTTAATAATTTTTTATTTTATGTTAACTGGGCATACTTGAGAAATAATTCTTTCTTCCAGCTGACTTAACCATTTATGCAAAAGTAAAATGACTGCTGTAAAATGGGTTAACTCAAGCAGATCATTCACTTCAACTTGACCCCTTTCTCTGTAAAAACAACTCAGTGAACATGGCAGCACCCTAGATCATTTAAACAGGACATTTCGTTTTAATATTCTTGAATCTAACTTTATTGTGTATTTTATGAGTGTCTCTTTCATTTCAGTTAATCTCATGTCTGTCTTTTAAGCTAATTCAACTATCTACAGACCTCATTTTGAGTACAATCATGAGAGTATGAAAGATTTACCAATCTCATGTCACATCAGAACAAACAGGAATGAATGACATCTGAGAAAGGAAAAAGTTGCCACTCTCAAAATTCGGAAGCTGTTAATTCTCAAATCAGTAGACTGCAGCATGGTTCTGATCCACTTGCTCACAAACTTTAAAGAGTACAAGCTCCTGAATTCACATTTAACTCTACAGTTAGTTACTTATTTACTTGTTGCTTCAAATCAAAAATCTATTACTCTGAACTGGTTGGAGTCAATGGCCTTATTTATCTTAATCCTATGTACAACTGTTATTTTTTTTTCCTTCAACATATACTAAGCACCTGATCCTGGTCTACATGAACAGAGCAACTCTTAAATTGTTTTAATATGCACTTCTTCAGACCGTAAATCTCTTAAAGGTAAACCAGTATTTTCTCTTTCCTTTTGTACATTTATACACTATCTTAGTACTGAGTCTTCAATAATTTTTTTTCATTATGCGACATTGTAAAAAGCAAAGGACAATTTAGTTTACCTACTTGGTGAAAAGAAATATTTTGATATATATCAATTTACTAATCAGAGTTCATTTTAATAAGAACTCATCTTTTTATGGAAAATTATGATTATTAACACCCTGGCTCTTGCTTCCAATAAGATACCCTTGTAGGGTACATTATTCTGAACTTATATGTTGTCATATGTCATCACATCTTGGAGACTAGTATCACCATTGTCTTAGATTTGAGATCCATTACAGAGATATTTCTGATATAGCAATTAATTTTATTTCTCCATTTTTCAGTGTAGGCAAATTGATCAGGATCGGGGGACAGTAACCAATGCTTCTTGCAGGTTAACTGAAGGAAAATATAACAAAACCCAGAAAAAAAAATTATCTCAGTTAAGATTCTGATTCCGTTGAATAAAAAAATAAATTAACAATTTGAGATGATTTTCAGGGAAAAGGATGGTAAGAGGAAAAAAAATAAGTTTCCAAGGAAATATATACAAATATACTTCTTTAATGAATATAATACAACAGGGGCTTCATTCTAAATGATACCTCCTTACTGCGTAGTAGTTTACAAGCAATCTAACTCTTCCCTCAGAACTAAAAGTATTTTTTTTCTTAAAATTTTACATGTCTGTTCTTCTGTCACAAAAGCACATGTTGCTATGGATGATGATGACTATGGAGCTACAAAGTTTACCACAGTTTCAGTCACCAGTGCTCCCACCTATACAGTGTCATCCTCAGAAACCATCTGATTTTCCTTCTGCATCATCAGTAAAACATTGAGTTAGCACTTAACACTCTAGGAAAGATTAAACCAATTTTTTTAAGCAAAAAAAATTCCAGCCAAGTCAAAACAGAATTGTAATGTATCAAAACCTCAAAAGGAGATCTTTATATGCTCAGGATTTACCTTTTCTTTGATTGCAGTACCTGAACTCTACAAACAGTATATTCGGTGAGTAGAATGCTGGCAAAGCAGATGTTACCCCTTGCATCCTCCATCTAAATTCTCATTCCCAATTTGGTCGTCTGCAGTGGTGAATCAGAACAAGGTGACTCATTCAATTAACGATGAGAAATTTGAAGCTATACTTGCCTCCTAGTGTTTACCTTGAAATAAGGCTATTATGCTACTAAAACTTAAAAGCACAGGAGCTAGCCAAGTTGCAAAATAACATTCAAGATAAGACCACTGCATCATGATTTCTCTCTAATTGTTTTCCTTAGAACAGATGTCTAAGATGAGTTCCTCACATTAAAAACAAATGGGAGGAGATTAAGGTTTTCAACTATACCTCTGACAAGCCCATATGAGTGTCTTACAGTTGTCAGAATTCATTCAAGAGGAAAACAAGAAGCATGGCAAAACATAACTCAGCAAAGTATTGTGCCTTAAAATATGTCTTCCACCAGAACTTCAGATTGTACCTATGTTCTTTTTTGTCCCAGCTTCTGTGAAACAACTGCTTGCCTAAGGACAATGGAAACAACCAAAATTTAATGAGTGCCTACCATCTTCCAGACACTTTAACATATACCAGAAAAACATGTTGTCATGGTAGACAAAAGAAAAGTACCAAAGGCTATATAGTTCCTACATTATGCACCAAGGTACCCCAACGCACCATAGAGAACTCATAGAAATACTAACATATTTTAACGTTTTAAGAGAAACACAGCTCTACACGACATCTGTTGATTGACACATATCATTAGCAATTGTGATCATTTAAAAATGAAATTGAAGTAGTGTTTTTCCTTTCAATTTATCTGTATTATTTTTTCAAAATCTGCTAAGTTTTTAGTACCTAAAAACTTAAGTTGTTTGATCCAAACTAAGTACTGAAGTGAACTGTTAGGTATTTCTTTTGGACCAGAGCCACCTTGAAAAAATTACTGACACACTAAAGACACCATGAACCAAGAAAATTTGAGAACTTCTGGCTTAGAGCCTTAGAGCCTTCTTACTTATGAATACACACGACTCAAGTAAACAAAAGCAAATCACTGTTGATAAGTAAACGAAAATAATGGAAGTATCTGAAAACGCACTTTTCCACCCAGTGTCTGAATAAACTTGGTCCACAGGAAGGGAATGACTCTGAGATTACTGTGAGCAAAATCAATAGTCTCAATGTCAGTGCCAAATAAGTCAGTGCCTCGAAATACATATGCAATCCAAAAAGGAAAAATGTGAGATGAAAGTGCTGAGACAACCTGAGAAAAGTAAATCAGAAGCACTCTACATAGAAGAAAAACTCACTAGGAAAACAACGTTGTTAGGTTAGAAAGTGACAGAGACAGATATAAGCATTTGTGTAACTTCACACTCAGAGGTATCCTGGCAGTGTCTGGTAGTATTTCTGATCCTGTAACCAGGAAATGTACATGAGGTCATGGAAGAAACAGATAAGTAAAAAAAAAAGAAAACAAAGTCCTAGGACTTTGAAATATATACACACACTCAAAAAAGAGGGACATTAGAGATAAAATGTAACAGTGCAAGGGGAAGGATCCTCTCAACAGAGTGAAAAGGATAACGAACGTAAAACAACCCATAAATTCTCATGTAAAGTCAGGGAACGATAGACTACTGATGAGGCCAGGCAATGCCCAGAATTGTGATTCCAACAAGAACGTCACTAGAACATTATAGCAAAATACAATGTCAATTGGTTTGAAGGAATGATCTTTATTCCACAAATAAAAAAGGATGAGACTTGAACCTAATTGAGAGTTTCACATCTCCTAATCAGCACACAAAGATTTTTAATGTAAAAGCAAAATTCCATCTAAATGTAAGACTGCAAACTGTTAGTAAAAAATTGTGTTTTTTTTTAAATGCCGAAAGTACACTATTGATACACTCATGTTATTTAATTGAATTGGAGGGAATGGAGGAGTTATCTGGGATATCTATGCACAGTTATTTTACTAAAACTAGGTCACACAAAAGGGAAACCAGTAAAAGCAGAGTAACATTGTCACATAATAGTGGCTATTAGTCCAAAGTCGAGCACTCTCTTCCTTTCTCTATACTAGCTCTGTGTAATCTTAGAAGTGTCACTTAATCTTATTGTTTCTCAGTTTTCCCAAGCTTCTAAAATGTGTAATATGTAATATTTATTGTGTCAACGTTGTTGAAAGAATGGGATATGATA
This sequence comes from Globicephala melas, assembly GCF_963455315.2. NCBI lineage: Eukaryota > Metazoa > Chordata > Mammalia > Artiodactyla > Delphinidae > Globicephala > Globicephala melas. Next base: position 39,040,291 of record NC_083321.1, on the reverse strand, counting down.
AAAGAATGAAAATTCTTTAAAAATATAGAGTTCTTCAGTCAAGATATTGTTATAACCTCTCAAAATAGTACTTTTACTTTCATTCTCACATGAACTTTAGGAAGAGCCAGACATACTAGCAAAGCAGTTTCAATAGACCTTGTAGGTAACCTACAGATTTTACACCCAGATAGATCACACCTGAAGTACTAGAACTTAAACTGATGGCCACATCAGATATCCAGGCATCACAGAAGACTGAAGAAAATAATTGCTACTGTGACTGAATTAACTTTAAAAACCATGTTAAAATTATTCCTGAATAACAACTGGTTACCAGATCATCGGAATTCTATCTACAAAATGCATCTTGAGTCTGGAAACTAATCTGTCATTAAATTATTTCATTTCCAAATGAAATATTTATCATTATTTATGTCATCTCCAAAATGATTCTCTAATTTTTTAACTCCTTCCTACTCTCTCTCACAGCTCTTGAGTCCTTATTCTCTCATCTGAACTTCTAAGCACCCTAACTGAGATATCTAATTCCAGTCTCTTTTCCTATTAATTCATTGCTCACTCCATCCCTAATCTTTTCAGTTATCTCCCTTAAATAAAGATATGATCACATCACTACTATGCTCAAAATCTATTTGGCTCCACTTTACCCCTCAGCATAAAGACCAAAATCTTTGCTATCCCATTCAAGGCCTTCATAAATCTGGCCACAGTTTCCTTCACAGCTTCATCATCTTGAGCACGGGCAAAACTTGAGTCAAAAAGGATTGTTTCCTGCTCTCCCAAAGTGAATTGCATTTTCCCACCTTCAGGCCTTTGTTCATATTCTTTCCTCAAAACAAGTGGAATTCCACTCCCCTCCACCTTTACCTGTTGAATTCAAATGCTACTTCTTCCATGAAGTCCTCCTGAGAGTTAAGTTTTCCAACTGGAGTTAATCTCTCATTCCTCAGCATGCTGATATCATTGGCTATATATTTTGCTTGGACACATAAGTTTTGCTTTAATTGCAATAATTTATGCAATATCTGTTGTCTCTTTCACTAGGCTGTAAGTTCATCGAGAGGAGAAAACTTGTCTGATTCATTTTAATTTTACGTGCAAAGCCTAGAAGAGTGCTCTGCGTATCAGGAGCTCTGTAATATGTCTTTTGAATTTAAATATGGAAGCATTACGTAAACAAACTTCACCCAGAAAAAAATCATAGCTAAGGAAAGAATAGAAACACATTCCTATGATGAACGGAGGGAAATATTTGCTACTGTGTGTCACATCATAATATATATCTCATCTTCTTCAATTATTGGCAACTGTTTTAAAAATAAACAAAAAAAAACTTTAAAAGCTGTACTTATGTCATTTATTTTCAAAAATACAACAGTAACTTTTTCAATAATCATGTTTCATGGCAAAAGAAGTGTATCTGTCTTTCCAAAAAACCCTCTCTATTTCTTGAACTCAATTAATGAACAGAAGTCATTCTATTTCAAAAGCTGGACTGGAAAGTAAATTCATCACTAAAGGCAAAATGTATTCATATCCAAGCAGACCTCACCTTTATACTTATATCACTAATGGAATTCTTGTGCATCTTTCTACTTTTTTGGGGTGGCACGCACCAAACAGCTTGCAGGATCCAACCAGGGATCGAACCTGTGCCCCCTGCAGTGGAAACTCGGAGTCCTAACCACTGGACCGCCAGGGAATTCCTGCACATTTCTTCTGAAGGCAAGGTGTTTTCAGATCTACTAGTACATATCCCAGTAAGAAAAGGAAGGAAGGCTATCGATCTCCTCCACTTGGCGGATTTTGAGAAAATGAGGATCAAAGAAGAGAAATAACATAAATAAGCTTTCATTTTCAGTGAGTAGGATTAAAAAATCTAACATATCATTAATCATGTCTTCCACATTCTATTCAATAGGCTAAACTTCTTAAAGAAAACCTCTCTTCCAAATTTCAAGATATGATACTAAATTTAAAATGTACTAATTTATCTGAAAGTTAATGCATTTTCTCCTATATCAAGTTTGCTTAAAATAAGACTCAGATATTTTTTAAGTGACAAGAAAATAGAGACAGAGAAGAGAAATTAAGGTCAAAGAATGATTTAAATATGGCATTAAGTTTAAGTTTTCCCCAGACACCTTCTAAGATACTCTGACCCCCACAGACATGCATAAATGTAGGGAGGCAGGTTATGTAATAGAAAAAACACTGTTTTAATGAGCTTTCATTCCCAAGTACAGTGGATGCCAATCCAAAGAAAAAGCTCCAGTGGCCAAAGGGACTTTTCACTCAGGGGCAACAACTAGACTACAGATATCACCTGTTCATTGCAAGTATCCTGACTGGCATCTCAGTTACTTTAAAGAGGCTCATAAAAATTCCTAGAGCACTGAGGAGGGTAAAAAAAAAAAATCAACCTAGGCAATTAGTCAAAAAGAAAGGGTCACTGCCACAGCCATTTCATTTTAGAATCCTGGAAACCTGACAGCATCATAAAACTACATTTCCAATACGAAAAGTTTTCCCCATTGCTTTCTGGGAATCACAGTCAATCTGCATGGATCCAACACACTTCCTGATACTTAACTGTTTTCTTTATTCTTTGTTGTTGCCATTGTACCATCAGCTGGAATCTGCTCTGAGAAAAGTACATAACAGTTATACCCTGAGTGAAATTAATCTATTACCTCTCCCAGATGTATTGTATTTTATACCTGCTCAGCAATCCTGGAATGGAAAGAGAAGTACTGAAGACAAAAGAAATCTAACGTGTGGAAATACTACTGTGGATGGTTATATTACAATCCCAACTACCTGTTCCCACCTTTTTTTTTTTTTTTTTTGTTCCCACCTTTTTGACATGTGACTTTCAGTGCCTCCCAGTAGGTAGAGTGTATTTCCTGCCCCATTGTCAGGGTTGGACAAGTGTCTTGGCCAATGCAATATGATAAGATGTGACATATGCCATATCCTTAAGGAAGCTTTATTTGCACCTACATAGTTTAATTCAGCCTTTTGTACTCCTGGCCTCAGCTATGAGAACAGCAGGTCCCAGATATGGGCTGCCCCCTCAACCTGGATCACAGATTGAAATGACATGTGGCCAAAAAGAATCAAGCACAGCCACAGCCAACCTGAAGACCCATGACTGAGAAACAAATGTTTGCTGTTGTAAGTCACTGTGACTTTGGAATTCTTTGTGACTGCAGCAAAGCTGACAAATACAGAAATTGGTAACAGAAATGATATTACAGTTGGTCCTCTGTATCTGTGGGTTCTGCATCAGTGGATTCAACTAACAAAGAATCATAAATATATGTTTTTAATTCCAGAAAGTTCCAAAAAGCAAAACTTGAAGTTTCCACCTGCCAGCGCCTATTTACACAGCATTTACATTGTTTTAGAGATTATAAATAATCTAGAGATTATGGAAAGTATATGGGAGAATGTGCATAGGTTATACACACTACATACTATGCCATTTTTTATAAGGGACTTGAGCATCCGTGGATTTTGGTATCCATGAGGGGGCCGGGAACCAATCCTCCACAGATACCAAGGGACGACTGTATACTGCATAACATCCTCAAAACCTTAGTGACTTAACAACAAAAAAAAAGTTATTTCTATGCTCATATTACATGTTGGTAGAAGGAGGTCAGCTTCTATGTCTCTGCTCTAGGCTGAGTCAGATTCAAGTCTGCTCCACTGTCTTCTCATTCTAGAACCCAGACTGACGATACATCCTATATCTGAAACATGCTCGTCTCATAACAGAGGGCACAGGAATAAGAGAGTGGTAGAAACTTGTGCCTCCTAAATGATTCTGCTCAGAAATAACATGGCCAAGACCCCAAATCAATAGGGAGGGAGAAGTATACTTCATCTACAAGAAATAAAGGAATAAATAATTTTGATCAACAGTACCATATGTCACATTTATTATGTTTTACTCATTGTACTAACTGTACTTTACATAAGTTATCTCACTTATATCTCACACCAGCCCAGTAAGAAAAGCATTATCTCCACCTTCTTGAAAGCTGTGGCTCAGAGAAGTAATGTAAATTGTCCAAAGGTATTCCAAAGATGTGTGAATGGATGGCTGGGTCCTGGTACAGGAATACATGATTCCAAAGCACCTGCTCTTACAGTCACCCCACACTCACACACTGTTTTTCTCTGTCAAGTTATAAGCATTAACTTAACAGATGGCATCTGTCCATGTATAAAACCAATATTGCTTGAAGACTCCAATAACTAACCTTTCTAAGTGAAATAGGGCAATGTAAAGGTAGTAAAAAAGAGAAAAACATCTATGGAAATAGACTTATGGAAAGATAGACAGGAATAAGCAAAACAATGAGAAGGTATGTGAATGAGAACCCAAGGAACTGAAAAATAAGAAGAGAAATTGATAGCACTTCTCCAGGCAAGAGCACTTACAAAAATAGCTTGCCTCAGGGGAAAACATTTTAGACTCTGATTTCACAGGCCATAAGAAAAGCATTAGGGTGTTTCCCTTTCCTTTAAAAAGTGCACACCCAGTTTTTTCATAGCTGCCTGAATATTACCATGTACTCACTACAGTGCCTCGTTTGAGACTGGTGGTCACTAGCTTACCGGTATCACAAGTGCTTTTTAAATTAAAAAACAAAACAAAAAACTTGCCATTCCTGATGCACCTGAATGAGCTGCTCTCAACTTATTTAAGGAGTCATTTTTCATCTGAGTCACATCTTTGGGGCTCCAGATCAGGATCTGCTCTACCTGCCAATTTCTACCACAACTGTAATTCTACTTGAAATATTAATACCCTATGATAGTGATGTTAATTTCTAATTGTTATTGTTGATTTTTTTAATTCAAGAATTTAAAGCTGATTAGATACATTATGCCAACACAAAACTTTCTAACCATCAGGTAAGTAGTAATTAGAGTCATAGAGGCACCAAAGGACATTAGTACTTAGAATAAAGGTGGAGACTCTTATAGCAGGCCTCCATACCAGATAGCCAGACTGCTACTGGGGAAAAGGCAAACCATCTCTAAGTAGTACCACGCATTGCTAGTAACTAAGCCTCTGACAAGTATGCCATGTTATTTTGTTTGTGTATATTTGAAGACGCTGTTACTCTATAACACAATGAGGAAATTTTTTTTAAAACAAGACAAGCAGATCGTTTCCCAGATGTGAGAAGAAAACTGGAACAGTCAGTTGTCTGTACAACCTGGGCCCAATTTTTCTCTTCTTCAGCCCCCACCTACTTTTTCCCTACATGCTGCTATATAGCTCACCATTCATAATCTTCCAGTACAGTGATAAGCTGTGTTTACCTAAGGTGGCTTTGGATATTTTTCTGCAATTCAGAATGTCAAATAAATCACATGGTAGATTAAATCAGAATAGGATCAATTGGTGCATGAATAATCTATCTCAGAAATATTATCTTGTTCGTGCTCAGGCACCAGTAGATTATTCCAGTTGGTGGTACTTAAACCTAAAGTTCCACTGGTTCCTTTGATAGATAACCCAAATGGGAGAAAAATTTTACTAGTACAATATGTATCTATGCATATTCAGATATAAGTCATCAAGGTAAGCCTATGACCTATTATTATCATTATTATTAATATGTGTGGGTAGATGATATGTATAGACACATTTATCAAATTCAAATTAGCCAAAATGTGGCAGTGAAAAATCTAACTATGAAATATGCACAAACTCTCTTATTCAAAATTTGGGATTATATGGACAGGGGCTAGATAGGACATAGCAGAAAAAATACAGCTTTGGAGTCCAACAGACCTGAGTTTTACTTCTAGATCTTCTTTTGTATGACCTGGGACAGTTTACTTAATTTCTCTGAACCTTGGATTTCTGAGATAATACTGAAAACATACAGGATTTTTAAGAGTAAGAGAGATAATAGTTACATAAAGCTCATTGAACAAGGTTTAACACATAGCAGATAATAAATGTTAGAAAATGTTTAATTGACTTAAAAGGAGTAGAGGATATATTTATAAATATTTTTAAAGAGACAATTCAGAATTCTGGTCAAAGATGAGGGAGTAAAAGCAATTTTTTCTTAACTCTTCTCCCTTGAAAACAACATAAAAGAATAAAAATGGGAGGTGGGGGGGGGGGGGCGGAAGCGGGCCCTGAGGTTATCTTCAATGAAGCAATGAAATACCTACAAGTTCGAATCACAAAATGAATAATATATTCCAAATATATTGAAATCTAAACCACAATAAAGGAGAATACTATGAGCTGACACCCACCTCCTCAGACCTCGAGCAGAAATAACTTTCTTTAAAACCAAGTGTCACAGTCTGAAAGAATATCAAATGATCCTTTGATTAAAGTGATAAGATTTAAGGGCATGAGAGACAATAGAACTAATAAGGAGTATCCCTGTGAAGACCTGGTTTTACACTGAGGAACTACAGGTGAAGTTGAGCTGAATAAGGAGGAAACATGCAGATACATCATCTTGTCTATAATCTAATCTAAAACACTGACTGAGGTGAGGGAAAGGAAGCAGAGATGACCAGATCACAACACAGATAGCCTGACTTCAGGTGCTTCATTGTAAGCCACGCCAAACTTCTAATGTCAGAAACTAAGGAAAGATATAGGCAGAATGCCTATATCTTATAATAATAGAGATTTTTCAAGACAACAAATGTCAATTTTAAAGTTTCTAAGACTACCCCAATTCACTCTATACTACCCCTCCTAATATTGTTTTTCAGCAAATAGCCATCCTGTATAAATATGCCCCCAGCTGTAGATAAGCAATAAGAAATGAATTAGCACAGAATCCATATATACTTAATATAAAGAAAAAAATAGGATAATAGAAATAATAGAAAAAATAATAGAAAATAGAAAAAAATAGGATATTATTTAAAGACACATTAAAAAAATAGTGATTTCCTCCCCTGCTCAAGGAAACAAAGGAAAAAATTAGACAAATATTTCTCCTCAGTCTCAAGTAAAAATAGCATGATCTCTGCAGGGGGAGAAAATAAAGAGCTCAAAGACAAGATAAAGAGATCAAAGAAGAGATAAGACAATAGTAGTTGAAAAGTGAGCTTGCAGACCTCACAAAAGAAATATAAAAAGGAAAATTAAGCCATTGCATAGATAAAAGTCTCATTAGATATAATTTTTTTTAATGCTTACGACACAGAGGGAGGATGAAGGAAATCATTTAAAAAGAAATGGTGAAAATGAAAAGAGAACATAATGGAGATAAAACTGATAACTAGGAATTACAGAATACTGAGTATAGTTATTTTAACAAATCCTCCAGATGATTCTGATACAGGCTGAAGTTTGAGAACCACTGGTAAGGAGGTGATGTTTGAAGCCACTGCAGCTTCCTTGGCCCATGATGGCATGATTGAATCTTGTTTCTGAATTAACCGACCCGGGAATTGCCTATCTTTAGACTTCTTGAAAGAATAGTAATATATTGTTTACCACCTATGAAATCAAAAAATATCCAAATGAATAATACGTTACTACTATAACTCAAGGGTTGGCAAACTACAACCCACTGGCTAAATCTAGTCTATTCATCATTTTTGTATGGCTTGTGAGCTAAGAATTGTTTTTACATATTTAAATGGTTGGGGAAAAAATCAAAAGGAAAATATTGTGACATGTGAAAATTATATGAAATTTGTATTTCAGTGTTCATAAATAAAGTTTTATTGGAACACAGTCAAAAAAACCCCCAAAACAACAGCTGATAACTAGGAAAACAATGAAGATGCGACATATTTAAAATTACTGATTCTGAAGAGAATTTTTTAAAAACGGACCTCCACCTCTATTAAATATAATAGAAGAAAGTAGTTTATGTCCCCAGGAAAAGGTAAAACATAACAATTCATATATTAAAATATATCCTGAAAAACTTTGTACTTTAAAGGCTTACAGGTAAAAACAACAACAACAAAAAATCATCTGCAAAGTTGGAAGTGGGAGGGCTTGTTATGAAATCATGCTGGCCTCCGTCTTTGCCTCAACAACATTAAATGCCAGAAAAAAAGGAGAGCAAAATCTACAGAGTCCTTTAAATAAGTGTGATCCAATAATGTTATACCCAGCCAAGTTATCCTTCAAGCATAAAAGCAAACATATAAAAATATATAACCATACAAAGATTAAGGATATTTGCATGCAAGAAAATGCTACCTGAAGATAAAATCCAACTAAGCAAGGTATGAATTGGTGTGAACCAAAAAGAAGCTAGGGCTGTATACTATTGTACATCAACTATAACAACTTAAAAAATAAAAATTAAAAAATTAAAAAATAATTTTAAAAAAAGCCAGGGCTAGAAAGTGAGCACTAAGCAATACCATAAGTTATGATACAGTGTGAAAATAATAAAGCAGGGGAAAGGGAGGAAGTGTAAATTAATTATCTTTCATAGCAGAGAATACTATCTGAAGTTGAACTAGGTGGTTTTCCTTTTTTTAATGTCCTTAACCTCATCCCTTTTTCTTTCACTTTAGAAAGACCTTTAGGAATTAATATGTCTCACTATAAAGATATATCTGAAGTTTAGAAACTTCTTCAGTTTTATTTAAATTTTTTTCTTTTTTAAGTCATTCTAAAATTAAATTTAATAATTTTTATGAAATATAGTATATGTGTAATATGATCCTATGTTTGTGAAAGTATTTTCTCTTTTTAGGCATCTATTTGTTCACATACCTGGGGATACGTCTGGAATACTTACCAAATATTATTTAATTGTTATTTCTGGGAGGCAAGATTTGAGGTAACTTTTTTTTTTTTTTTGCGGTACACGGGCCTCTCACTGTTGTGGCCTCTCCCGTTGCGGAGCACAGGCTCCAGACGCGCAGGCACAGCGGCCATGGCTCACGGGCCCAGCTGCTCCGCAGAATGTGGGATCTTCCCGGACCAGGGCACGAACCCGTGTCCCCTGCATCGGCAGGCGGACTCTCAACCACTGCGCCACCAGGGAAGCCCTGAGGTAACTTTTTACCTTTCTCTTTGTACTTTTTTTGTATTGGTTTAATTTTCTATAATAAGTATAGGTCATTTTATAAAGTTTCTAATATTTTAAGGTAGAAATAAAAAGTCAATATTTAAATATAAACGTTCAGTGTCATAAATACAAATCATTTTTACCTATTCACTAAAATAAGTTAGAGCTTGCACTTAACAACAGATCATGGCAAAATGTTTTATATTCCTGGATTGTGTCACCATATTTATTTTAAAGAGTAATAAAATTCCAATTCCTTTAAAATAGTTCATTAGTCAAAGTTTTCCTAACTCAAACAGACCTGACATTAATGAAGTTTGATTATACACACACATTTCTTCAACATAAACAAACAATATATAATATATATCGGGGTCCCCAACCCCTGGGCCATGGACCGGTACCGGTCCGTGTCCTATTAGGAACTGGGCTGCACAGCAGGAGGTGAGCAGCAGGCGAGCAAGCAAAGCTTCATCTGTATTTACTGCCATTCCCCATCGCTCACATTACCACCTGAGCTCCTTCTCCTGTCAGATCAGCAGCAGCATTAAATTCTCACAGGAGCACGAACCCTACTGTGAACTGCACATACGAGGGATCTAGGTTGCGTGCTCCTTATGAGAATCTAATGCCTGATGATGTGAGGTGGAGCTGAGGCAGTGATGCTAGTGCTGGGGAGCGGCTGCAAATACAGATTATCATTAGCGGAAAGGTTTGACCGCACGGAGACCATAGTAAATCAATTGCTTGCAGACTCACATCAAACCCTATCAGTAAGTGGCAAGTGAAAACAAGCTCAGGGCTCCCACTGATTCTGCATTATGGTGAGTTGGATAATTACCTCATTGTATATTACAATGTAATAATAATAGAAATAAAGTGCACAATAAATGTAATGCACTTGAATCATCCTGAAACCACCCTCCCCACCCCAGTCCATGGAAAAATTGCCTTCCACGAAACCAGTCCCTGGTGCCAAAAAGGTTGGGGACCACTCATATATATAATACAATGTATATGCAATATATAAGGATAAATCCCAAACTTTTACAAACATATGAAAATAATAACTAAATTTAAAACTTTTGTATTTTTAAGAGTATTTTCTGTTAAAGCTATTTTCTTAGGAAAATACAATACATATTCTCCCTCTCCAAACCTCTAATATTTATTTTCTGAAAAATATTCATCAATTAACTCATGAGGAAAAAAATTATTTCTTGAACACAGAAACTTAATGATAACCTCACTAATGGACACTACAGACTCACTACATTAGAAGCATGAGAGGATGATTTCACTTCTATTTTATGACAAGGTCATAAAATTATCATAAAAATCTTATTTCAATAGCTAAAGATTAAACAACAAATTACTTAAAAGTTACTAATGGTGTTCTTTCTTTTTTAATTTTTTTATTGGAATATAGTTTCTTTACAATGTTGTGTTAGTTTATACTGTACAGCATAGTGAATCAGCTATTCGTATACATATATCCCCTCTTTTTTGGATTTCCTTCTCATTTAGGTCACCACAGAGCACTGAGTAGCAATGGAAGCAGCCTAAATGTCCATCAACAGAGGAATGGATAAAGATGATGTGGAATTTGACAGTTCTTAATCATAGGATTCTGACAGTGATGGAGATATGAAGGTAACCCTGAATGCAGAAGAAAGGATAGCCATCAGCTGCTTCTAGCCCATCAAATATGCTCTAACAGTATCCTTCCCTGCAACAAGTGAGAAAAAAATATCTGTGTCCTGAGGGAACCACAGATGGAGACAGATAAAGGTCCTCCTCTTGGCTGGAAGCAGGAATGGAAATAGAAGAAAGAGTGCCTCCTGTAGTGCAGGTTTTTTTAGACTCATAATAATTATCATAAAAACAATAAGAGCTCTTAAAAATTTTAACAGTGCCTTTCACATAGGGGATGCTCAATAAATATTTGTTTTAATAATAACTTCCTTAATTACTTAATACAATATTGGCCTTATTTTGTGAATAAAATTTTCTCCTGCTAAACCACCTGAGTAAAAAACGTTCATGTATTTCCCCAGAAGTCATACTATCCACTACTGAAAGACTTAACCTTACCATTTTTCATACTTTTCTAATGAAGAATAATAAATTGGACTTAAGAAAACAGATGTATGAGACATATAAGAAATGACATATAGACATATAAGAAATGACAAGAGCAACACGGGTTATACAATAGAACAAAGCGTTAAACTTTGGGAATGTCCTGATTTGGGAGCAGGGGACAAAATAAAGTGGATCTAGCAAAGAAAAGAATAGAATTTTTATACAATATGGACTTCATATCCACAGACCCCAGTTTGAGAATTCTCCTTAAAAGAACCTGAGACTGGAGGGAAGGATTTGATATGGGCATATATTCTAATTCAATCTACATTTATTTAGTTCTACTATGTGTCAGGTATTTCCACTCATGCGTGTCGTAACTAATATAACCTTTATACATATATATGTGGGGGGGCGCACGTGTGCATGTTTGTATATGTATACATATATGTGCATGTGTGTGTGTGTATGTATACGGCTGTTAAGTGTATCAACTTGGACATAAATCCAAGTCTTCTGAATTCAAAACTCATACTGTAAACTGTGCTTCAAACCACTGAATACTGCAGGGTTTCAGGGGGTGGGTGAGCTAATGTGATAATTAAATCCATCTTCCCTTTATATATACTTTTCATGAGTATTTATACTTAAATCATATCCTCTCTCACACTTGGTCTTTCCAAACCAAAAAGTTACAAGGTTTTCAGTCTATATTGATGTGAATTCACTCATACTTCCTAATGATTTTTCTGGATTTCTTCTAGTTTTATTTCTTTCTGAAAGTGTAATTTTTTTAAAACGTGGTTTTCTAGTTTGGCTGCTATATTGTTTTGCTTAAGGACAAAATTCTGCTGTATTTTGTTTCTAATACCTTTCCTGATAATATCCAGTACTTCTTCTAATTTGGGGGGGTACACAGAGAAACTTCTAAAATAACTCTGCTTATTCTACATAATAAGTAAGAGTTAAAGCTTTGTTGTCTTCATATTAAATAGGAAGAAAAATGGGAACAATCTCCACTTCGGGCAAGTGGAGATGTTTTGCCATTTTAATCTTATTTACCTATCTTTGATATCTTTTGTACATTATCCACTCTTTTTAAAATTTATTTATTTATTTATTTTGTATGCACCAGGTCTTAGTTGCAGCACTGAGGCTTCTTGGTTGCCGCGTGCATGCAGGATCTAGTTCCCCGACCAAGGATCGAACCCGAGCCCCCTGCATTAGCAGCGTGGAGTCTTACCCACTGGACCACCAGGGAAGTCCACATTATCCATTCCTGATTAGCATTTTACTACCTGAAAAAGCTTGGAATAGGCTTTCTGTTCTAAGAAACAAGAGATTTCCCTATACACTTTCTCTTCAAATCATTTTTTTAAAAAGTGATTATCCTAGAAATAATCCCCAAGGAACCCTCTATTAACACTACTCTATTCAGGAAGGGGTCTATTTATTTCTATTCTTTAGGTTTTTTAATTCACAGTATGATCAAAAAATAAAGCAAAGCTAACTAACTGGCTCATAATCCCATGACCTTAATCTCATCTGCACAGGGCTCTAAATTCTCCAAAACCATAAAAGTTTACTTGGTTCTGTAAAAACTGTTCAATCCTGATGCCTAATATACAATTATATCTAGTAGTAATCTAGTAATCTATTATTAACTAGTAATCTAGTTAATAATACAAGGAGGGCTTCCCTGGTGGCGTAGTGGTTAAGAATCTGCCTGCCAATGCAGGGGACATGGGTTTGAGCACTGGTCCAGGAAGATTCCACATGCCGTGAAGCAACTAAGCTCGTGCACCACAACTACTGAGCCTGAGCTTTAGAGCCCGCGAGCCACAATTACTGAGCCCATGTGCCACAACTACTGAAGCCTGCGTGCCTAGAGCCCATGCTCCGCAACAAGAGAAGCCACGGCAATGAGGAGCCGGTGCACCGCAGTGAATAGTAGCCACGCTCACTGCAACTAGAGAGAGCCACGCACAGCAACGAAGAACCAAAGCAGCCAAAAATAAATAAATAAAATAAATTTATTTTTAAAAATAATAATAATAAAAGGAAACTTGGGGTTCTTATAGTCTCCTTAGCAAATCTTAGTTACTGAATCTTACTTAGAACACGTCCACTATATCACGATTCAAAATCTTTTTAATTAACAACATGTATTCCAGAGTAATTTAATGAAGTTACTTTATAAAAACAAACCTAGACATAATATATCTGAATATATAAGTCCAAATCGAATTCATTCTCAATATCAACTTCTAGTCTCAATGAGACAATAGCAGGGTTCAAAAATACCCTAAAATATCTTTTGAAACATGATATGTCAATGTTTTTAAGCATTGGGTACATAAAGCTATGAGTTATAAGTTACAAAGGTCTGAAAACAAATTTACAAAGTGTAATCACCCTTTGCAGGTGAGATTTTCTGTTTATTCTATGGAGAAATATTTCATTTTAAATTAAACTTTTGAATGTTTTGGCTATTGCTGAAATAAGGACACATTAAGGGAAAGAGGAAAACATTTTATCACACTCAACATAAAACAAGTAAAATGTGAATTTCTGAGAGAAGTATTTTCAAAGAAACAAAATCAATGAATTAAATATTCATTTAGTGTTGATGCCTATATCAACAAAAAATACTTAGACACAAAGTTACATATGGTATCTATTTAAAGTGTAATACATAGCATACTGATTATATTTATTCAGCAAAAACTGATTAAAAAGTTCAACATAAAATGTAAAGTATATAATATCAGTACCTTGCAATAGAACATAATATTTAAAACTAAATGAATATATCTTTAATATTTTGGGCATAATTTAGTCTGTGAGATTGGGTAAGATGTTATGTGACTTTGATGACTGAAAACTCTGTATTCCTAAAAATTAGGTAAGTTGGAGCACTAACAGTAAGCTCAGTGAAGAGGATTAGGACCAAAAAACTCTTCTGCTTGAGATATGAAAAATCATAGTCTGAGATTTGAATTCTGAAGAAGTCAAAGGTGAAAAACACACTTGAAAGTCGCCTATCAACTCCTTTCCAGCAACAGAAAATGGTTGTTACATTTTCATCCTAAAATAAAGATGTTTAAAATGAAAAATATCTTCATTGAAAACATGAAATTTTGTCTTCAGTATAATATTAATATCTCTATTTTTTATTTTGACTTATTAGGGAGCATGTTTAAGCAGGAGATGTAAAAGGGAAGTTCCCATATATCATCATCACAATAATACATCATTAGGTGACAACAAATTTGTTCAAATGTCATTTTTAAAATTAAACATATTCTTCCTTCAAACACCTTTATTGATATACTACAAGATATCAAGAAAAAAATATCACACAAAAATTAAAATGCACAGCTCCAAACAAATATAATTTTGAATCATGGTCAGTTTTTGAAAACCAGTTAACACAACATTTTTTTTTTTTTTTTTTTTGCAGTATGCGGGCCTCTCACTGCTGTGGCCTCTCCCGTCGCGGAGCACAGGCTCCGGACGTGCAGGCCCAGTGGCCATGGCCCATGGGCCCAGCCGCTCCGTGGCACGTGGGATCATCCCAGACCGAGGCACGAACCCGTGTCCCCTGCATCGGCAGGCAGACTCTCAACCACTGCGCCACCAGGGAAGCCCAACACTACATTTTTTTGAGCACGTGTTCTTTACTTGTCCACTTTAATTAACATAACATACCAGTCTACAGATCAAAAGCATATAAAGGTTCATGTAAACATAAATTAGGAATTTTAATATGAATCAGTTCAGGATCAATAATTGGCCATTTAAAGCAATGACTTGTCCACTGTAACATATTTTCAACACTATGTTAGATACAATTAATAAAACAACACAGCAGAACAGATAAGTCCAACAAAATATACAAAGTCTTATTATCTTTTAATCTACAGATCATATAATATTAGTTAGTGATGCAGAGGTCCTCATAACAGAGAAACCAGGAAAATTCTTTGACCTGCACATCACAGAACCATGAAAAATTTAAAAATCAAGAGTCTTGGGACCTAAAAGAAATAAGCTTATAGATAAAATAGATTTTCTTTAATGTCTTAAAGACCCAATCCCATGGGATGATATTTTTTCCAGCCAAACTAGACTTAAGTTTCTTCTAGAATTTTGTCTTATCTATAAAATGAATTTGAAATAGATGACTTCCAAAGTCTCTCCATTTTTAAAGTAATGCAGGAAGTCCTAGATCTCCTATAGGAAACATAAACACACAAATGGATTTAGTTCCAAAAGTTCTTCTTAGACTTTGGAATGTACTTTCTCAAAGAAAAAATGATATTAATAGTGGTTAGGATCCTATGCTAGCCCACTCATAGCATAGCTGAACACTGGATTATAACACTCTAGTTTCTATAAGAAAATATGCATTGAGTCCTAAAAGGGGATCCCAAGAGCAAACTGCTTCCTGACTCCCTGCCATGCCAGGAGGAAGAAGGACTCCACTGGTATTGGCAGCAGCAATTCCAAGAGCCAAGCATGAGACATTAGTAAAGCATCATCCATCACACCTTCAACTAAAGCCTTAATGCCACCCTCTTTTCCTCCTTCTACAAAGATCTTATCAGTGGAACCCTCATCAACAAAGCTATAGCCATGGCACTAATGTTCATGCAGCTGCAAAAGAGGGAGTGGTGTCTGCAGAAGACTTAAAATGAGTATTGACTAGTTAGGGACTATATTTAACCTAAGCCAGAAGCCAAGATATGTCAATGTTTTTATAGTACAGTGATTTCCATAATGATGGTATTTGGCCTGTACATTGCAGAACAGTAGTGCATTAGTTTTCAGATACTACATATATCATCACTAGGATCTTCTTAATAATGAATATGCTAAAGAACGTTTTGCAATCTAGTGAAAATATCTACCAAATGATGGTGTCCTTAAATTTATCTGCAAAATTGATACAATTCTTTAGCCAGTAGACTACTCTTCAGGTAAATTCAGACCAGACATGGTTTAGCAGAGAAAGCTATTCTTTACACCCATGCTCCAAGAATCAAATAAGCAAACTGCTTATTCCTTCCTTCTTTCCTTTTTTTTTAAAAGCATGATTGATGTTTTAAAAAAATTGGTATTAAATGCTAAATAAAAGTTTTAAATTTCCATAAATGTGACAACATTGGGAATGTCTGCAATCCAGGCATTGGTTATCTCATTCTTCTTGTTGTAAAAATTGCCAAATATTGATTTAGAAGGCCATTTATTTTAAGGAGCCTGATAGACAAGTATATAACCAAGGAACAACTCCCCCCGTAAAAGGCCTTGTGAATCAGGCATCTGTTAATATCTTCTTTTCTCAAAATATTTGGTTAGATAAGTTGTTTTCATTATTTTAATCTAGGACCTGATCCAAGCATATTTCAATTTCTGCAACTTAAATTTGCAAATGTTATTTTCCATCATGCTGGCACACTGTTATTCTCCAGATCACCCTCACATGAGGGGACTATTATCAATTGTGAAAGCACAACAGGTGGGTCATATCAAAGGTCACATTAGTTTTGTTCATAGGCCCAGACACAAGGTTTTCATTATCCTTAATAAAAACAGAAGCTAGTAATAAAAACATATCACTGAAATAACATCTCTCTCCATTCATGTGCAATAACTTCTCACACTAGACCCTACAGTTTCCAAATCTGCTGCTAGCTATGGTAGCAAGGTTATTTTGTGGTGTTATAAAAATAATGCTATAAATCATAACTTCACAAGCAAATTTCTACAGCAATTGTTTGAACTGTTAAGTTAAACTGTTTATAAACAAAAATCTCCCAGAACAAACCTGTCCTACAGAATTTAGCAAGGTAAAAAAACTTGAGCACTTTAATCAATAGTGTGACTAAGAATTTTAATAACTCCAGAAAAAGCAAATCAAGAAGACTTCAGAACCAGGTATGCAGGTCCATTTAAATTCTGTTGAGCTAAAACAGAAATATTACCCAATCCGAACATAGCATGAACAAAAATCCTAATTTCTTAAGTAACCTCAATGTTCTGCACCATTAGAATTCAAAAGTTTTTTCAACAAACAGGTATTATTTTAAAGACTGTGATGAACTCAGTGGAGTACTTTTTCCAGCATCAGAGACCTGATTAGTAAATGATGGCTAATATTATATTTAATATTACCCATAGTTAGTCTAGTACCTCCACTTCTGAAAAGGCATAGTATTTTATTTCCAAATCAAAAGCAGTCTACATATACACAAACTGCTACAAGAAAATGTTTCAAAATTAATTTGGTAGAAATGTTAATTGAGCACTTACTAATATACGAAGTAATGTCTATTATTAAGGAACTCTTTACCTCAAAGGCATGTTCTTTTTAGTAGTACAGTCCTCCATACTGAACTTGGAAGTGAAATTAACTAACCAAAATTGAATGAACATGCAACTTTATAGAATACATTTACTGTGAAGACCAATATATACCACCATATATTTTTCCCCAAAGTCTAATTATCATATCATTTTTAGAGTTCAACAATATCAATAATCTGAACCTCTATTTAAAATGTGAATGGCTATGCTATAGATCTTTTCATTTCTAACCCAGTAAAAATTTCAGCTTAATTTCCTTTCAGTTCTCAACATTGATGGTTTCAGTAATCACATCACAGATGTAAGAGGAAAAAGTTTGCTAGCTAACATACAGAAGTTTCACAGAACAAAATTCTTTGTTAAGCACTACATAACTAGCCCAAACTACAGGTTCTGTCTTCAACTCTTCATGCCAAGGATATTCAAAGTTAATATATCCAGACATAATTTGATATTAAATTATATAAATGTTTTTATAGCTTTAAATTTCATGATCTAATTCCCTCCATGTCTCCTCATATGATAATAAAAATAATGATTATGATTAAGAGAATAATAATGATTCACACCTATACAGCACTTAGTATATGCCTGGCACTCTCCTAAAAACACATTACATATATCACATTACATACATCACATTACATATATCATATTACATATATCAAAACAACTATATTATTGTTTTCTTTATTCTAGAGACGAAGAAATTGAAGCAAGTTCAATATCAATCTCGCCTTCCATCAACCACACACACCTTTCATCATTAGAATGTTATGCTTTTAAGGTTGAATTTTTTTAAAATTCTTAATACTGTGGACATTGTGTCATTAAGCTAGTATTTACTTGGAAAATGGCACAATAAAAAAATTCTCACTAATAATTAACTAGCATTAAGGATGTATTCAACTTTTAAGATAAATTTGTTAAAAAGGGTGCCTAAATTCATCCAGGCACTACACAAGAACTAAGGTGTTCTTTTCACTTTACATCAATGAAAGTTCAATTTGACTTTTCTTTGATACAGTGATGCACAACTTCTACTTCTGACAATATTGAAGTAACCCTAACACCTTAAACAACTAGAAACTGAAATATATGAAACTATGATTTTCAGAAACTGAACAATAGACAGTGCAGGACTATCATTCCTGAGAAGAAAGGAACAAATGGGGTGAGCCTGTGATTGCTCCTAAAGTCTTTAGGCCACAGTACGGACAGGGGGATCCCAAACAAGAGCCCAGAGGTCTAGCTGAGTTGAGGAACAAAGGTTAAAGAACAGAGAGACCAAAAGGCTAGAATTAACAGGGAAGAGAACTTTAAAAAGAAGAACGCTACACAGAGAAAGGGATTCAGGGATGGGCAGAGGGGTCCTATTCAGTCTTTGACTGAATAGAGATCTGCATATAGGTTAGAAGAAATTACCCTACTCTGGAAAAGTAACTAAGGTAAAACAATAGTGTGAAAATGTATGAAGCCTACAGAGGGCTGACAATAGTGTGTATTCCCACCAGCTACAGAGGAAAAGGCTTCAAAATATATAGACATTGACAAAAGTTATCAAAAAGGTCTTATCAAGTAGTGGGCCTAAATTATTCCTAGAACATGATGCCTAACTCAGAAAGCTTAAAAGCAAGCCTCATTTGACTAATTCCAAGTTACTTTATGTGCCAGACACATTACAATATTATTTAAAGGAATAAAACAAAATCTAGCATTCAATATCATAAAATTCACAATACTCATCTTTTTTTTTTTTTTTTTTTTTTTTTTTTTGCGGTACGCAGGCCCCTCACTGCTGCGGCCTCTCCCGCTGCAGAGCAGAGGCTCCGGACGCGCAGGCTCAGCGGCCATGGCTCACGGGCCCAGCCACTCTGAGGCATGTGGGATCCTCCCAGACCAGGGCACGAACCCGCGTTCCCTGCATCGGCAGGCAGACTCCCAACCACTGCACCACCAGGGAAGCCCCCATAATGCTCATCATTTAATTAAAAATTACAAGCCTTACAAAACGTTACTGAAAGGGATTAATAAAGACCTAAATAAATAGAAAGACAGCCCATGTTCATAGATTGTAAGGCAATATTACTAAGATGGTAATACTCCCCAAATGGATCTACAGATTCAATACAATCCTTATCAAAATATAATGGCCATTTTTGCAGAAATGGAAAAGCTGATCCTAAAATTTATATGAAATTGCAAGGGACCCTTAATATCCAAAACAATCTTGAAAAAAAGAACTAAGATGGAGAACTCACACTTTCCAATTTCATAATTCACTACAAAGCTTACAGCAGTCAAAACAGTGTGGTGCCAGCATAAGGATAGACATATAGATAAATGTAATAGAAAATAACAGTCTAGAAATAAACCTATGCATCTATGGTTAACTGATTTTTAACAAGGGTACCAAAACCCTTGGGGAAAGGATAATCTCTTCCACAAACAGTGCTAGGAAACCTGGATATTCACACGTAAAATACCTTGCTCACACCATATACAAAAACAAAATAGACCAAAGACATATATAGGACTAAAACTATAAAACTCTTAGAAAAAAACACAGGGGTAAATCATAGCTTTGGATTTGGCAATGATATTTTAGATATGATACCAAAAGTACAAGTAACAAAAGAAAGAATATATACATTGGACTTCATCAAAATTAAAAACTTCTGTGCACCACAGAACACCATTAAGAAAGTTAAAACACAAAGAATGGGGAAAATATTTGCAAATAATATATATAATTGAGGTCTAATACCCACAATACATTAAAAAAAAAACTTTTACAACTCAACAAAGAAAAGACAAACCAATTTTAAGATGAGCAAAAGATTTGAACAGATATTTCCCAAAGGAAGTATACAAATGGCCAATAAGCATATGAAAAGATGTTCAACATCATTATTCATTAGAAAAATGCAAGTCAAAACCACAAGATACCACTTAACGTCCACTAGGATAACTATAATTTTTTTTAAAAAGCAGACAATAACAAGTGTTGATGAATATGCAGAGAAAATGGAACCCTCATACATTACTGATGGAATGTAAAATGGTGCAGCCACTGTAGAAAAAAAAACACTATGCAGTTCCTGTTATGATAAATACAGAATTAGCATATGACCCAGCCATTCCACTCCTAGGTATTGTTGTAAAAAAACTGAGAACAGATGTTCAAAAGAAACTTATACATGAATGTTCATAGCAGCACTATTTCACAATAGCCAAAAGGTAGAAGCAACCCAAATGTCCATCAACTGATAAATGAATAAAGAAATTAAGGTATAGCCATATAACAGAATATTATTCAGCCAAAAAATAGATGAAGTATTGCTATGTGCTACAACATAGATGAACCTAGAAAATATGCTAAACAAAAGAAGCCAAACACAAAGGCCACAGTGTATGATGTCATTTATATGAAATAATTAGAATACAAAAATCCATAGAGACAGAAAGATTAGTGATTGCCAGGGGCTGAAGGGAGAGAGAAATAGAGAGTGACTGTCTAAAAGGTATAGTTTTGTGTTTGGAGTGATGAAAATGGTCTGGATCTAGATAGTGGTGATTGTTTTTCAACATTATGCCACTGAATTGTACACTTAAAATTGCTGAAACTATTAATTTACATTATATGAATATTACCACAATAATTTTAAAAGCTTAAGAAAATTACAGGCTTGTGAAGAAACAGGAAAATATGACCCATAACCAGGAGAAAAGTCAATTAATAGAAATAGACTCAGTAATGACAGAGATGACGAAATCAGCAGATAAGGATATTAAAATAGCTATTAAAATGTGCTCCATGGGCTTCCCTGGTGGCACCGCGGTTGAGAGTCTGCCTGCCGATGCAGGGGACACGGGTTCATGCCCCAGTCCGGGAGGATCCCATGTGCCGCGGAGCGGCTGGGCCCGTGAGCCATGGCCGCTGAGGCTGCGCATCCGGAGCCTGTGCTCTGCAACGGGAGAGGCCACAGAGGTGAGAGGCCTGCGTACCGCAAAAAAAAAAAAAAAAAAATGTGCTCCATATGTTCAAAAATATAAAGAAAAACATGAACATGTTAAGAAGAAAAATGGAATATATTAAAAAGATGCATAACTTCTAGAGAGGGAAAATATCTGAAATGAAAAACACACTGAATAGGATTAACAGCTGAAGACAGAGCAATAGAAATAAATGATTAAAGCACTCAGAAAAGAAGAATTTAAAAAACAAACAGGGCATCAGTAGTCTAGCATACATGTAAGTATAATCCTAAAAGAGAGAAGAAAGAGTGAGAAATACAACCCAAGGTTTAAAAATTTGAAGAAAACTATAAACCCATAGAGCCAAGAAGTTTAACAAAGCACAAGCAGAAGAAACACAAAGAAAGCACATTTAAAAGACATATGGTACATCAATAAAATCACTGCAAAACAGTGGTAAAGAGAGCTTCTTAAAAACAGTGTGTGTGGGGGGGTGGAGATGACAATAAATATAGACATGGCAATGTGTTGATAGCAGACTCTTCATTAGAAGCTATGCATGAAGTAACACCTTTAAAATGTTGGGGGGAAAACACTGCCAACATAGAATCCTAAGAAAAATATCTTTATAACAGGAAGGTGAAGAAAAAAAGACTTTTTCAGACAAACAAAAATTGGGAGCAGCAGCAGATCTGCACTACAAGAAACATTAAAGGAAGTTCCTCAGTAGAAGAAACAATGCCAGATAGAAATCTATATTTACAAAAGTAATTATATGGAGAACTTAAACAAAAATTTTTCACAATTTGTAATTTCTTCAAAAGATAGTTGTGAACAGTTGGAGCTCCACATGCAAAGAGAAAAACTGAAACTCAAATCTTACCTCACACTATCATACCATACATAAAAATAAAGCTGAATGAGCTTAATATAGATCTAAATATATAACCTAAAACTATAAAAGCTAATTAGAGGACAGTGGAGATAAAATGGAATCATTTTGTAAATACTCTATAAATGGAACATATTTAAAATAAAAAAGATGGTAAATTAAACCCAACCATATAGATAACTACATTAAATATACATGGTCTAGGCACTCTAAATAAAAGGCAAAGATTTCCAGACTGAATAAAAACCAAGACCCAACTATGTGCCATTTACAAGTAACCCACTTTAAAAATAGACTCATACAATGCAACACTCTCCTATTTGGCATATATTCTATAATATTTACAAATAAGGGGTTAAACATAAAGAAGTAGCACAAAAATAATTTTAACATGAGAAATTTATTCAAAAACAAAACTGATCAAATAGAATATGTTTTATGCATTGCTTAGTTAACAATTCAAAGTGTTTTCTATAAATATTCTAGACCACTTTAATCAAATGTGTATTGCACATTTTTCTTACACACCTATAAGCTATAGCTTCTATTTTCCCAATTTTGCATTATTTCGTTGACACTTGAATATTACATATAGAGAAACATCACTGCAGTAACACCTAAAATTTTCTCCAATACCTTAAACTTTAATATACATGATCCCAAAATAAATTAGTACTTTTGACAAATTATAAAGTAAAACAGAGGTTATGCTTTTAAAAATCTCTGTTAATCATAAAAATCCACTGAGGTAAAATAAAAACAGGAAAATACATGTTTATAGATGACATTTTACAAATAAAATTCACTGTAAAAACTTAAATGTGGGATGAAAATTCTCCAGACCAAAAGTGAGATTTATGTAATTTACAAAGATCAGCTTATTTACTGCCCCATCTCCCCAAAAAAGGCATGCAATCAAAATATATCTCACTCTATGAGTTAGTATGGAAGTTTTGTTTTTATCTATTCATACTTAAGAGTTTACTAGTCCGGTCAAATGAATAAGATTGAGTCAAACATTTATTGCACACAACAATAATTAGAGCCTTCCACAAATGAAAGTAATTTTTCTAAACATTTAGTAACAAGATGTTGCTATCCATGCATTTTATAAAGAAATATGTACTTTATATTGTCCAATTTGGGAGTTACAGAAGAGTGAGGTTCAGGTCTCTCAGAAAACCAAAGGGCTTTTTGTAAAGCTTTATATAACATTCCTAGAAGTTATAAATTAAGACCTAAAATGTCAGAATGAGATCCTCTGTGCCATACACAATTATAGCCTACTCTGGGCTGACACTCCTAAGTTAGGTTGATTTGGTAAACATCATAGAACCATGACAAAATGACAAAATTGGAGAATGGGAAAATTAGTATGGCATTGTATAATACCTATCTAGAAGGGAATAAAAAATATATGATATGAAATTATTTGAGAAATAACACTATATGAATATGAGGATCATTCTACACATGACTATTATATTTCATAATAAAAATAACAATTATTAAACAGCAGTGTCAACAAAAGGATTAAAAATCTATACTTTAAACCTAGGAATTTATCATCTTCAAAAATACATTCTTTCTCTGACTAATAACTTTCCTTTTATTAACGAAACTACCTGTAAAAGGAAAACACTTGAAATGATAACATTTTAATACAGAAGTGTGTAAGTGGCTACAATCCAGTACCCATATCTCCCAATGGAGACCATATCTTTAAAGAGTCACTGATCCTAGGGCCATCTAATGTAGACTGGTGCCTCTGACTCAGAAGAGAGCCAGGGTAAAATTAACGGTAAATAAAATGACAACAAATTCATAAAGACAGGATAGATATGTTTCATTGCTGACTTACAACAAAAGCATGGACTCTATTATTCAGGTCCTTTACCTGTCCTAATTTCTAACACCATTTCATCAAGGATCTTATCTAAAAGATGAGTAATAAACCACTTTCTGTCAATTGGCTACTTAGCGGGTATTTTTGACTCTTAAATATCATATACATGTTACAGAGTAATTGAAGTGTCTTAGTGTGGTGAACAAGACTGAACAGGAAGTGGTAGCCCCTATTGTGAGGTGGTATTCAGCCCATTCAAAAGGAGAATTTGTCACAGGGATCTGCGGTTTTAAGAGAAGAGACAACAAATATAATGATAGTCATCATCAAAGCTTTCCTTGAAATGTCACATGCAACCCTACTTATATTATTCCCAGTACTATCCAACAAAAATGAACAGGAAAAAAAGAATTGAGCCACTGTGAACTAACAGCAAATAAAAGTACTTAAACCCCTGCAATGACAGGTTTCTCAAAATTATACCACGTTCATGTTCAGTGTAAATTATACCATGTTCATGCCCTGTTAGTTTTTGGTCTGGGGGAGCAATGCATCAGCCAAACACACACACACACACACACACACACACACACACACACACACACACAAAAACAGGATAACATGGGATTTATCACTTTGTCCAATCAACCTATGCTTTTTTCTCCTTCCTCCTTCCTTCACATCCTATCTTCCTTTGCTCTTTCAGCAACTATTGAATATCTACTATGTACCAGGCACAATGCTATGTACTAGGTTAGAAAAGTTAAGAAGTGTAGTCTCTGCCTTTATATTGCTTACAGTTGGATTTTGTTGCAAAAGCAGTAACTCTGGAAGCTAGCTGTAGAGCATTTGGTCCAAGGCTTTATAGTCATTTCCACAAGATTACCCAAAAACTATCCTTACTCTCTTAAAAACTGAACTGTATCATAAAGGATTTCTGAAAATATGAAGCTATCATAAACATATTAACCTTCCTTTACACTTCTACTTCCTAAAAACTATTATAATTCAAACTAAATCTTTCAAGAAAGAGGTCAGTCTGAACTGTTCCAGTAAACCTACATGTGATGAAAGCAGGAAGGGGGAGGGTGAGAGAAGCAATGATAAAAACCTTTTGTACCTGCCAAAATTCAGCAGTTGTGTGATCTCTTAAAAATCAGTTGTTCTGCACGTAGTGATATAATGATGGGCAAAAAGTAATTATAATTAGGTGTCTATTTTGATTCCTCTCTCCATAGTATCAGTATTGAATGTCATTTGATTTTGGCAAAAGATAAGGTCATTGACTGCTTAAAAGATGTGCAGGATTACTTCTGTGAATGTTTCACATGGAAATATATAAAAATGGAAAACAACTCAATCTCAATCACATACTAGCCAGCAGGGTAATCTGCAAAATTCATAACCAAAAATAAATATATAAATAAACAATCAAATAGAATCTGTCATATCAATAACATTTTAAAAATACAACAATCTTCAAAGGAAAAGAATCTTTTTAACTGATACATTAAAAAGTTGACAATGCTATGAAAACTCATTAAATCTTTCAGTGTGTACACTTATTGAATTTAAATTACCACTAATTAGCTGATCATCAACCAAGGTAAATGTAATTATTTCTTTTCTTAAATTATTTTTGCTCAGGTATGATGAGTAATTTAAGCATTTAGATGTTTTTCTTAAATAAAATATATTGTCCTTATTATTACATATAAAGTCTTAAACATATAAAAAATTTTACAAGAAGAATTTCACACACCAGAAAGTTAAATCATTTTTAAAAGTAGAGATACGATGAACGTATTAATAAATAGAAGTGCCTTCCACCATGCACTCTTGACTAGCTGAGTAAAATTATAAAAAAATTTATATTTACCAATAATTCAGTAATATGTTTTGGTAATTCTATATCCAGATGGGCTTTTTCTTTTGTTTTTGTTTTTGTGGCATGCGGGCCTCTCACTGCCGTTGCCTCTCCCACCGCGGAGCACAGGCCCCGGGCACGCAGGCCCAGCGGCCACGGCTCACGGGCCCAGCCGCTCCGCGGCATGTGGGATCCTCCCGGACCGGGGCACGAACCCGCGTCCCCTGCATCGGCAGGCGGACTCTCAACAACTGTGCCACCAGGGAAGCCCCCAGATGGGCTTTTCAATATACATGTTTCCTTCTCAAGATTCTGATCTCGATATCTTAATCGGAAAAAACTGACATACTACTTCCAGGTTTTTGATATTTACACTTTTTATGTAAAAGAAAAATCAATCAAAACTTTATTATGTTTGATTCAAAATGAGAACGTACACAAAAGAATATCACAGCTCTTGAGATTGGTTCAAGATGGCAGAGCAGAAGGACGTGTGCTCACTCCCTCTTGCAAGAGCACTGGAATCACAACTAACTGCTGAACAATCATCTACAGGAAGACACTAGAACTCACCAAAAAAGATACCCCACATTCAAAGACAAAGGAGAAGCCACAATGAGATGGTAGGAGGGGTGCAATCACAATAAAATCAAATCCCATAACTGCTGGGTGGGTGATACACAAACTGGAAAACACTTATACCACAGAAGTCCACCCATTAGAGTGTAGGTTCTGAGCCCCATGTCAGGCTTCCCAACCTGGGGGTCCAGCAATGGGAGGAGGAATTCCTAGAGAATCAGACTTTAAAGGCTAGTGGGACTTGATTGCAGGACTTCAACAGGACTGGGGGAAACAGAGACTCCACTCTTAGAAGGCACACACAAAGTAGTGTGTGTGCATCGGGACCCAGGGGAAGGAGTAGTGACCTCATAGGAGACTGAACCAGACCTACCTGTTAGTGTTGGAGGGTCTCCTGAAGAGGCAGGGGGTGGTTGTGGCTCATCGTGAGGACAAGGACACTGGCAGCAGAAGTTCTGGGAAGTAGTCCTTGGCATGAGCCCTCCCAGAGTCCACCATTAGCCCCACCAAAGAGACGGGTAGGCTCCAGTGTTGGGTCACCTCAGGCCAAACAACCAACATGGAGGGAACCCAGCCCCACCCATCAGCAGACAAGAGGATTAAAGTTTTACTGAGTTCTGCCCACCAGAGCAACACTCAGCTCTATCCACCACCAGTCCCTCCCATCAGGAAACTTGCACAAGCCTCTTAGATAGCCTCATCCACAAGAGGGCAGACAGCAGAAGCAAGAAGAACTACAATCCTGCAGCCTGTGGAACAAAAACCACATTCACAGAAAGACAGACAAGGTGAAAAGGCAGAGGGCTATGTATCAGATGAAGGAACAAGATAAAAACCCAGACAAACAACTAACTGAAGTGGAGATAGGAAACCTTCCAGAAAAAGAATTCAGAATAATGATAGTGAAGATGATCCAGGACATTGGAAAAAGAATGGAGGCAAAGATCGAGAAGATGCAAGAAATGTTTAACAAAGACCTAGAAGAATTAAAGAACAAACACCTAGAAGAATTAAAGAACAAACAAACAGAGATAACAATACAATAACTGAAATGAAAGCTACACTAGAAGGAATCAATAGCAGAATAACTGAGGCAGAAGAATGAATAAGAGACCTGGAAGACAGAATGGTGGAATTCACTGCCACGGAAGAGAATAAAGAAAAAAGAATGAAAAGAAATGAAGACAGCCTAAGAGACCTCTGGGACAACATTAAATGCAACAACATTTGCATTATAGGGGTCCCAGAAGGAGAAGAGAGACAGAGAGGACCTGAGAAAATATTTGAAAAGATTATAGTCGAAAATTTCCCTAACATGGGAAAGGAAATAGCCACTCAAGTCCAGGAAGTGCAGAGAGTCCCATACAGGATAAACCCAAGGAAAAACACGCTGAGACACAAAGTAATCAAATTGGCAAAAATTAAAGACAAAGAAAAATTATTGAAAGTAGCAAGGGAAAAATGACAAATAACATACAAGGGAACTCCCATAAGGTTAACAGCTGATTTCTCAGCAGAAACTCTACAAGCCAGAAGGGAGTGGCATGATATACTTAAGTGATGAAAGGGAAGAACCTACAAACAAGATTACTCTACCCGCAAAGATCTCATTCAGATTCAATGGAGAAATCAAAAGCTTTACAGACAAGCAAAAGCTAAGAGAATTCAGCACCACCAAACCAGCTCTACAACAAATGCTAAAGGAACTTCTCTAAGTGGGAAACACAAGAGAAGAAAAGGACTTACAAAAACAAACACAAAACAATTCAGAAAATGGTCATAGGAACATACGTATCGATAATTACCTTAAACGTGAATGGATTAAATGCTCCAACCAAAAGACACAGGCTTACTGAATGGATACAAAAACAAGACCCATATATATATGCTGTCTACAAGATACCCTCTTCAGACCTAGGGACACATACAGACTGAAAATGAGGGGATGGAAAAAGATATTCCATGCAACTGTAAATCAAAAGAAAGCTGGAGTGGTAATACTCATATCAGACAAAATATATTTTAAAATGAAGAATGTTACAAGAGACAAGGAAGGACACTATGTAATGATCAAGGGATCAATCTAAGAAGAACATATAACAATTATAAATATATGCACCCAACACAGGAGCACTTCAATACATAAGGCAACTGCTAACAGCTTTAAAAGAGGAAATCGACAGTAACACAATAATTGTGGGGGACTTTAACACCTCACTTACACCAAGAGACAGATCATCCAGGCAGAAAATTAATAAGGGAACACAAGCTTTAAATGACACAACAGACCAGATAGATTTAATTGATATTTATAGGACATTCCATCCAAAAACAGCAGATTACACTTTCTTCTCAAGGGAGCACGGAACATTCTCCAGGATAGATCACATCTTGGGTCACTAATCAAGCCTCAGTAAATTTAAGAAAAATGAAATCATATCAAGCATCTTTTCTGACCACAGTGCTATGATATTAGAAATCAATTACAGGAAAAAAAACGTAAAAAACACGAGCACATGGAGGCTAAACAATACGTTAGTAAATAACCAAGAGATCACTGAAGAAATCAGAGGAAATCAAAAAATACCTATAGACAAATGACAATGAAAACACGACAATCCAAAACCTATGGGATGCAGCAAAAGCAGTTCTAAGAGGGAAGTTTAGAGCTATACAAGCCTACCTCAAGAAACAAGAAAAATCTCAAATAAACAATCTAAGCTTACACCTAAAGGAACTAGAGAAAGAAGAACAAACAAAACCCAAAGTTAGTAGAAGGAAAGAAATCATAAAGATCAGAGCAGAAATAAATGAAATAGAAAAAAAAGAAAACAATAGCAAAGATCAATAAAACTAAAAGCTGGTTCTTTGAGGAGATAAAAAAAATTGATAAACCATTAGCCAGACTCATCAAGAAAAAGAGGGAGAGGACTCAAATCAATAAAATTAGAAATGAAAAAGGAGTAGTTACAACAGACACTGCAGAAATACAAAGCATCCTAAGAGACTACTACAAGCAACTCTATACCAACAAAATGGACAACCTGGAAGAAATGGACAAATTCTTAGAAAGGTATAACCTTCCAAGACTGAACCAGGAAGAAACAGAAAATATGAACAGACCAATTACAAGTAATGAAATTGAAACTGTGATTTAAAATCTTCCAACAAACAGAAGTCCAGGACCAGATGGCTTCACAGGTGAATTCTATCAAACATTTAGAGAAGAGCTAACGCCCATCCTTCTCAAACTCTTCCCAAAAATTGCAGAGGAAGGAACACTCTCAAACTCACTCTATGAGGCCACCATCACCCTGATATCAAAACCAGACAAAGATACTACAAAAAAAGAAAATTACACACCAATATCACTGATGAATATAGATGCAAAAATCCTCAACAAAATACTCGCAAACAGAATCCAACAGACATTAAAAGGATCATACACCACGATCAAGTGGGATTTATCCCAGGGATGCAAGGATTCTTCAATATACACAAATCAATCAATGTGATACACCACATTAACAAATTGAAGAAGAAAAACCATATGATCATCTCAATGCACAAGCAGATTCAGAAAAAGCTTTTGACAAAATTCAACACCCATTTATGATAAAAAACTCTCCAGAAAGGGAGCACAGAGGGAACCTACCTCAAAGTAATAAAGGCCATATACGACAAACCCACAGCAAACATCATTCTCAGTGGTGAAAAACTGAAAGTTTTTCCTCTAAGATCAGGAACAAGACAAGGATGTCCAATCTCGCCACTATTATTCAACATAGTTTTGGAGGTTTTAGCCACAGCAATCAGAGAAGTAAAAGAAATAAAAGGAATACAAATTGGAAAAGAAGAAGTAAAACTGTCACTGTTTGCAGATGACATGATACTATACATAGAGAATCCTAAAGATGCCACCAGAAAACTACTAGAGCTAATCAACGAATTTGGTAAAGTTGCAGGATACAAAATTAATGCACAGAAATCTCTTGCATTCCTATACAGTAACACCGAAAGATCTGAAAGAGAAATTAAGGAAACACTCCCATTGACTATTGCTACAAAAAGAATATAATGCCTAGGAAGAAACCTACCTAGGGAGACAAAAGACGTGTATGCAGAAAACTATAAGACATTGATGAAAGAAATTAAAGATGATACAAACAGATAAAGAGATATACCATGTTCTTGGATTGGAAGAATCAATATTGTCAAAATGACTCTACTACCCAAAGCAATCTACAGATTCAATGCAATCCCTATCAAATTACCAATGGCATTTTTTTACAGAACTAGAACAAAAAATCTTAATATTTGTATGGAGACACAAAAGACCCTGAATAGCCAAAGCGGTCCTGAGGGAAAAAAGCGGAGCTGGAGGAATCAGACTCCCTGACTTCAGACTATACTACAAAGCTACAGTAATCAAGACAATATGGTACTGGCACACAGACAGAAATATAGATCAATGAAACAGGATAGAAGGCCCAGAGATAAACCCACGCACCTATGGTCAACTAATTTACGACAAAGGAGGCAAAGATATACAATGGAGAAAAGAGAGTCTCTTCAATAAGTGGTGCTTGGAAAACTGGACAGCTACATGTAAAAGAATGAAATTAGAACACTCCCTAACACCATACACAAAAATAAACTCAAAATTGATTAGAGACCTAAATGTAAGACCGGACACTATAAAACTCTTAGAGGAAAACATAGGAAGAACACTCTTTGACATAAATCACAGCAAGATCTTTTTTGATCCACTTCCTAGAGTAATGGAAATAAAAACAAAAACAAACAAATGGGACCTAATGAAACCTAAAACTTTTGCACAGCAAAGGAAACTACAAACAAGATGAAAAGACAACCCTCAGAATGGGAGAAAATATTTGCAAACGTCAATGGACAAAGGATTAATCTCCAAAATATATAAACAGCTCATGCAGCTCAATATTAAAAAAAAAACAACCCAATCCAAAAATGGGCAGAAGACCTAAATAGACATTTCTCCAAATAAGACATACAGATGGCCAAGAAGCACATGAAAAGCTGCTCAACATCACTAATTATTAGAGAAATACAAATGAAAACTACAATGAGGTATCACCTCACACCAGTCAGAATGGGCATCATCAGAAAATCTACAAACAACAAATGCTGGAGAGGGTGTGCAGAAAAGGTAACCCTCTTGCACTGTTGATGGGAACGTAAATTGATACAGCCATGATGGAGAACAGTATGGATGTTCCTTAAAAAACTAAAAATAGAATTACCTTATGACCCAGCAATCCCACTACTGGGCATATACCCAGAGAAAACCATAATTCAAAAAGACACACACACCCCAATGTTCAATGCAGCACTCTTTACAATAGCCAGGACATGGAAGCAACCTAAATGCCCATTGACATATGAATGGATAAAGAAGATGTGGTACATATACAATGGAATATTACTCAGCCATTAAAAAGAACGAAATTGAGTCATTTGTAGAGACGTCATTTGTAGATATCCATCTAGAGACTGTCATACAGAGTGAAGTAAGTCATAAAGAGAAAAACATATATCGTATATTAACGCATATATGTGGAACCTAGAAAAATGGTACAGATGAACCGGTTTGCAGGGCGGAAATTGAGACACAGATGTAGAGAACAAACATATGGACACCAAGGGGGGAAAGTGGTGGGGGGGGTGGGTTGTGGGGTGAATTGGGAGATTGGGATTGACATGTATACACTAATATGTATAAAATAGATAACTAATAAGAACCTGCTGTAAAAAAATAAATAAAATTCAAAAAAAAAGAATATCATAGCTCTTAATTATATTCTGCAGTATCTTATACCTCAAGCATCTAACAAAAGGTTGTTAAATGGATACATAATCATCACTGGCAACAGATTATTTAGTAATAAGTTCAAATAGCCAGCAATGCTGAGGATATTACTCAGTCATAATTATCAGAGATTCCTTATAGTCATAGCCTAAAAATGAGAAAGAAAGCACGTCAAAAGCACTGAAATTACCCGTCCTCAAATCAGCAACACTCTCCCGCCATTGGTTAAACCTGACTGAAATAAATGGAACTATGGCTGAAAAATATACTAAATGGTTAGATATTCTAAAAACTCCCTGCAATGCTGCTCTAACTCATTTTTGTCTCAGAGTACATCATATTTTTTACATTTCCTCCCATAAAAATGAAAGTACTTCAACTACATCTCTTGGCCCAAATATTCAAAAACAAAGGGTAACTATGCCATCCTCTTTAAGGGTATAGTTCAAATATAACCACAGAATCACATGCAAAAGTGATCATAAAAACATTAGTTATTAATCAAGGATAAGCATCTCTAACATTTTCTATGTTGATTCAAATATTTAACATTTCAGATTAAAGTATCCAGTATCAAGTCATGTAATACAGCTTTGCTTTCAGCAAATAACATTTTATCCTGATCATAAATTTACTTTCATTCAAATTGCTGCTAATATTTAAACATTATTGTTCTTGCACTTTGTTTGATTGCCTTTTGCATATAATAAAAAGCACGGGAAGTTAATAAAATATAGAATGCTTACAAATTTTATTCTGTAGATAAACAAATTCATAGGCCTCTGCTGTGAGTGCTTATGGGACCAGGAATTTCTGACTTTATTCTCCAACTTTTCATTATTCTTATATACCATAAAATGATTGCCACACATAATTTTCCTTTTTCAATGTCAATTAAATGTCTTCCAGGCTTCAGAATCCCAGAACTTCTGATGACATTCTCAGGATGTAGTGTTTCCAGTTAGTCTTGTTAAATACACTGATGACAACTAGTAAATTTAACTATAATTTTCATAAAATATCATCTTTCTGTCCCAACTTCTCTTTATATACTGGAAAATAATCCTTATTTCTCATCTGAAAATATTACCTTTATAATTATAAATGATAATATTAGCAACATTATCATTTATCATTATTATACATATGATAATAACAGTATATTGTTATCATCATTATTAGCACCTACAAGGCTATGGAAGTATTTCATGCCTTATACAACACAAGAATTGTGCCTTTTTCAGTTGATAGTGTCTTCTTATCTTTTGGATAATAAAGATATCTGATTAAGCCCTTTTGTTATGTAGCTACATCATAATGGCTTATAAAAGCCCACTTAGTGATGTGATTATCTCAGTCTACTAAAGACCCCTGTTAATGTTCAGATGCTGACTCTGTCCTCAAGAAGTCAAAACACAATTTCAAAAATTAGCCAATCATCTAAAATATTTTATCTATGCAATGCCAACTATCAAGAATCTCTGAGTATATTCCTGACTTCACTAGATGTTTTGTCATTATGTTAATGACCGCTAAAAACTAAAGCAAGGAGAAACATCCTGGAAGAACATCTTCCTGAGCACTGTTCATAGTAGGATTCATATGGCTCTATAAACTGCTGGCTGGCCAAAACTTTACGAAATCAAATAATTTATTCTCAGCTTTCTAACCTCATGCCTTCACAAGCCAACCTTCCTGGGATTCACCTGAAAAATCTCCTTGCCACTACCTGGGAATTTTTAAACCTTCCACCTGCTAAATACTCTCTGGAAAGACATTCTACCTCTTTCTGTGACCAATCTTCAAGAAATGCCAAGGATTGCTCTCATACCATATCATAGTCCTACTGACTAGGGGGAAGTTATGCTTGCCCAAGTGGAAAGGATAATTTACACAGAATGAAGCTATTCACTACGAACTACAATTGCTGGTTTGCAACTGAGAATTTAGTCAGGTTTCTGATATGCCCCTTTGAGAACTTTTGTCCAAAGCAGAAACCTAGCTTCACTATATCTGTTCTTTCTCAAGACTTGCAGCATTCTAAAGATGAAGGGGTTGTACTCTAGTAAACTGAGAAGGCAAGGTTAAGGCCCTTGTTTTTCAACTATGATTAGACCAATGCTTTAGTCCAGGGATTGAATGAACTAGTTGTGAAACCTAATCCTCAGAAGCAAACTAGCCTGTTTAGCAATACAGTAAGTGTACCCTCTTCTGATTTTCCATATGGAGCACCAATTAAAACAATGAGAATTCTCAGCTAAATAGCAGCTTTTCTTTCAAAGTAAAAAACAAACCCCTCTCACAGTGCTTACATTTGTGATACATCTATAAAAAGTGATTTTTTTAGCATCAGAACACATTTTAATTGTAGTAAACTGAACAATGCTGAAATTGTTTGAAGAGATTAAATGTAATGAAATTCACAAACAATCCCTTTCAGAAAGTAACAACAATTTTTTGAACATTAAAGAGGAGCTCATTATATCAAGACAACTTCACTGTAAAAAGCAGTCTGACTTCAATCACCGCATATCTACATGTTAATGAACTTGCTGTATAAAGCAGGGACTGAGCAGAAAAAGTAATAGGAAGACTGTCTTAATGCACATTTGCTAGAAAAAAAATCTTCTTTAATCAATAAAACACCTTTTCACTAGTACCCTAATAGTATCTGAAACTCTTTCAAACAACACAAAAGGAAGATGATACTTAAAAGTTTCTTTAAGACCTTACACAGCTTGCACATTCCTGCAGTGTTCACATGCTGTCAGCGTCACGGTTCCAAAGACTTTCAAGTTTCAACAGACAGATACAGCCTAGTACAAAGTCTTTGTCATAGTAATTTCGTTGCTGCCCCCTGATCAAACAGACAAATCTGAAACTGAAAAGTGAGAGCCAACCAGTGACCTTTGATTAGAACCACGAGCCTCAGTTTTAATAAAATGCCTCATTCATTGCTCTTTGGTGCCAACAAGGAAGGTGTGTTACAGACTGAAAAGAGCAGTCAATACACCCATTCAATAGTTTCCATTATTCACAGTTGGAATTTGTGATCGTAGCAAGTGAGACAGATCTTTAAAATAGCAAAATCAAAACACAGAAATGCAGCTTTCCACCTTTTAAATAAATAAAATCACTTTACCCCTACCTCTCAGTTTACTTACTACCGTCTTTCATGCCTTACTAATTGTATTGTACTATCGTCTTTTCTAAACTGTAATTTTCACAATATTTGTTGCTATTACTTGAGTCTAAGGAATGCTGGCAATATTTACTTTTGAACTCCTGATTTTCCTATGTTATCAGTGCACCGTTAAAATGCATGTCTATAAAGCTTATTTTAATTAAAGCAAAAGTTTGAAATTTGGGTTTATTTTCCCTTTTGCGCCAAGAAAAAAAGTTTCAGACTACAGCCATAGTTAGCATATTTTGATGCCTAATATCAGACTACCCTTGAGAGCAATGGCTCAAGAAAATGCAGACGTCGTCCACTTATATGATTTAAATGCTGAGGGTGGGAGATGGGATAGGGAAGTTTTCAAAGCTTTGGTGAATTCACACAAAGGAACTGTTAAAACCCGTTAAAACTGGAAACTAGAATAGTTAGGGATATGCAGGCTCTACAGTGCATGCCTTAGAGTGACCTCTTTAAGCCATGCCACTATAAAATATTTCAACTCTTGCTCTAAGACTAGAGGGTTTCAAATGCAATTGCCAGAGTTATTGCTAGTACCTAGCACTGTGCCTGAAACAAAGCAGATGCTTGGTATTACATATATGTATGTATTCTCTATATGTTTATTCTACGTATATTATACATGTATTCTTTTTTTATTTATTTTTTTATTTATTTATTTTTGGCTGCCTGGGGTTTTCGTTGCTGCGCGTGGGCTTTCTCTAGTTGCGGCGAGCAGGGGCTACTCTTCGCTGTGGTGCACAGGCTTCTCATTGCGGTGGCTTCTCTTGCTGGGGAGCACAGGCCCTAGGTACGTGGGCTTCAGTAGTTGTGGCACGTGGGCTCAGTAGTTGTGGCTCCCGGGCTCTAGAGTGTAGGCTCACTAGTCGTGGCGCACGGGCTTAGTTGCTCCGCAGCACATGGGATCTTCCCAGACCAGGGCTCAAACCCGTGTCCCCTGCATTGGCAGGCGGACTCTCAACCACTGTACCACCAGGGAAGTCCCTACATGTATTCTTTATTCTATGTATAATACATATATTCTTTATTCTATATATATTTTATATATATTCTTTATTCTACATATAATAAAGAAGCATGAGGCTATAACTTTGCCAGGGTAAGAGAGTGGTAAAATTGGAGAAGTGATCTGAGGAAATAGTCTACTTACAGTGGAAGGAAGGAAGGGCAGGCGGAAGAGACACAGGTGTCTTAAGAACAGCAAAATCAAAAATCGTGCTGTCTGGGCTGCAACTAAGTATTGCTATCCACTCGCTTTGGGCACCACAGTCTGCCCACTAGTCTGAACTCCTGTCAACAACTGCAGCTGTACTGCCTCACCTGCTGTAAATAAACAGCCCCATACACGCCCTGACAAATCCTGAGATATGAATGTAAGGACTTAGCTTAGGCAAATAGAAAACTCATGACTTCATTCAGTTGCCAGATCAACTGACTAGAAGAACTCGAAACTCATGAGGGCAGAGACTTCGTCCATCTCCTACACTGCTATATCCCCAGCACTTAGATCAGTGCCTGATTAAGACAATAGGTGTTTAATAAAAACTACTTTAAAATTGATATTGTCAACATTAATATTTGAGGTCCCTGGATAGACTATAATTTAGGGCAGCAGTTCTCAAAGTATGGTCATGGACCTATGAGGGTCCCCCAGACCCTTTCAGAGATCTGCAAGGTCAAAATTATTTTAATAAGGATAATAACATGTTATTTGCCTTTTTCACTCTCATTCTCTTGCAAGTGTACAGTAGAGTTTTCCAAAAGCTACATAATGATGTCATTCCTCTAAAGGCTAACAGAATATGTGCTTCTATATTCTTGTGTTTTAAAATTTCTGTTTTGGAGACCTCCATTTCTGGGAAGATGAAGATGTTTAGCACTTCTTATTTAAGGCACCAGCTCTTTAGTTTACTAATAGCTACCTAAGGTGCTACATCAGAAGTCTTCAAGAGTCTTCTGAAATATGAGCAACACCTCTTTAAAAGAGGCTCATCTCAAAGTAATCCCTGTGAGGATCCAAAAACATTGTCACCAGCCTCTAAAATACTTAACTTCATCTGTCCTGGGGGAGTTAGGATCCTGCTCTGTTGATAACAGATTGTGGGGAATGAACAACACTAAGAAGTACTGAGGTTTGATTAGCCTAAAGGTATCCCTAGGAAGCTCAGGATAATTCCTGCTGAGGAAGAAGAAATAGATTCAGTGAAGCCTGTTGTACCTCAATTAACTGGGAGTTCAACCAAACCCATTGCTTCCCTACGGTTTCCACAGATCCCTAGTTCTGACTTCAAGAAATAGGCATCTAAATAGTATCTGACACCTTCACTAGGTTGGCTATCATTTTTCTTAATGGAAAATAACAACTCTTGGAAAGGATGTGAAAAAATTGGAAGCTTGATACATTGTTGGTGGGAATGTAAAATAGTGAAGCTATTTTGGAAAACTGTATGGCAGTTCCTCAAAAAGTTAAACATGGAATTACCATATGACCCAGCAATTCCATTCCTAGGTATAGATCCAAAAGAATTGAAAACAAGTACTCAGACAAATATTTGTACACACGTTCATAGAAGCACTATTCAAAACAGTCAAAAAGTGGAAACAACCCAAATATCCATCAATGGATGAATGGATAAGCAAAATATGGTTTATACACAATGGAATATTATTCAGTCTAAAAAGGAATAAAGTACTAATGCATGCTACAACATAAGTGAGCCTAGAAAACATTACACTAAGTGAAAAAAGCCAGTCACAAAAGGTTGTATATTGTATGATTCTTTCTATATGAGATATCAAGAGACAGAAAGAAGACTGGTAGTTGCCAGGTGCTAGGGAGCGGGAGAAATAAAGAATAACTGCTTAATAGGCACGGGGTTTCATTCTGGGGTGATGAAAATGTTTTGGAACTAGATAGGTATGGCACAACATTGTAAATGTACTAAATGTCACTGAACTGTTCACTTTAAAATGGGTAACTTTTGTAAATGCTACCTCCATAGTTTTTTAAGTGTGAAAATAAGAACATATTGAGCTGACCTTAAAGCAATGGGGTGAACAATAACACTTTCAAATTGTATGCATAAAATATAGTAGCTGAGAACCCTTTATTCCGTCAAAATTAATACTCCCTCTTATGTGCTGCCACAGCCCTCTGCCCATCACTCCAAAACAATCATCACACTATAGAATCTGAAAATATTTTTGATGCCTTTTACACCGCCTACCTTCACTCTCCCAATGTATCTTTTTATCTCTACTTTCTTTCATTCTCAATCTTCCCTCTCATCACCCAATTGTGAGTTTATCGAGGGCAGTAACCATTTCATCTTTGTATCTTTGGTGCCTGGTACAGTATATATGCTTGATAAATTTAAGTGAATGAAATAAGAAACAAATTAATAAGTGCAATGTACATCTGCATGTCAGCATCATAGAGGTTGAAGGACATTATCAAATTCTGCATCTTGAGTTCGGATTCCTTACACCAATGAACCCCAAACCTGGATATTTGATTGTTAACATTTTTTTAACTTGCCAAGCTGACTACAGTTTTTGAAGACTCTTGTGAAATTCTCCAAAAATGCGAAATTAAAATTAATTTCAATCACTTCAATTTTTAAATAAATAAATAAATGTATCTTGCACTTTTTTGAAAAAGTATACCTCAAAATTCAACAAAAGAACAGTGTAGTAAAATGGTCAGAATTCATTTTATACACTGGTGCCCATTGCAAAGGCAAAGAAAATCAAATACCAACCAAATTTTTATTTTTAAATATTCATCTAGTTATGTGTTGAAAAATTATTTTAAATATAAGAATGATAAATTTTGTTTCTTGGATATAGCAATGTACCATCTGATATAAATGAGACTATTTACTTGAAATAATCTTGTTTCTCTTACACTGTATGATCTTCAGAGTAGTCTTTGGTTTCAATGTTTTCTTTTGCTTTAGGTAAAAAGGTAAAAAGAAATCATGGTTAATTAAATAATTAATTAAATAGAAATAACTGAAACTGAAGCTAAATTTGAGCTTTTAATTCACACCTCAGTAATTTAATTTTTTAATGTTTTAACTTTAAGATGAATGGTTAACTTTTGGGTATCTTGGCATTTACCAGATATATATTTATAATGCTATAAAACATAAATTAGGGTATTGAATAGTAATAACAATCCCTAGTCCAGAGAACTGTAAATATTTGCCAAGAACTACATAATATAATTATTAGATTCTTCTTATGTGCAGATTTGAAACAGTCTTAATACAATGTATGAAATGTGTTACATTTGCAGCAGGAAGGCAAAGATAGTTTTAAAAAAAGACAAAAACCTTCTTCTCTGCAAACTTTCAGCCTTTGAAGATCTTCCCTTACCTTTCACTTACTAAATAGAATTGAAAACTTGATTTTGAGGATTCACTTCAATTATATGACCTGTTTACTGGTGGAACTTTCAAGTCATTTTTGCTGTCATTCATTAAAAGAGGAACAAAAATACTACATTAGTTAAAAAGATATTCTATGCAGGAAACTAAGCTTCTGGATTTTTATTGGGGAAAGAATTCTAAAGGTATTTCCTTTAATAAGTTTAACTAATTAACGTAAGCTCAAAGAAAAGTACCCAAATAATATAAATTTGTTAACACAGCAAAGACAAAGGCAAATTCACCCACCCTAAGATGTTCACCCTTCTGCAATGCCAATCCAAGTCCTGAAAGGCCTCTAAGCTTCAATCCAAAAGTTTACTTATTCAAGCCTACCCTAATTTCTTGTAGCTGATTTTATTCTTTCTCATCTTTGAAGATACAGACTAACCACATATTCTAGAAATTGATTATATATTCTCTTGTATTGCTCTAACAACTATTAAGTTCTATGACTTCAGAAATGTACACTAATTATTTCCTATCCCCATAAGGCCTGGCACATAGTCAGCACTTAATAAATTATTTGTTGATTTGAAAAAGTATGTAACATATATTTAAACTCAAACAATAGAGATGAATTTAGCATGTATTTCTGATTGCTTAGGTTTTTTTAAATGGAAAATTACTTTTATTTTAAAAGGGAACTATGTCTCCCATAACAAATTCTCCAAAATGTATTTCCCAGTAGCCTTTAATTTAAATGCACAAAATTTTCAAAAATAAATAAATAAACAACCCCTTTATTTAACATTCATCCAGCAGCCTCTTGTGAAGAGCTGACTGTATCTATAATCAGCTCTCTTGGAAACACTAGTGCTGATCAATTGTTTTATAGACAGTGTGACAAAACAGACTTTAAAAGTTTTTCAAAACAGTTCAAATTAATTAAAGTACTCATACTTTCCTTATCAGACGAAAAAGACTAAATTCTTTAAAGTCCTTCAGTCCTTCAGTTAGTAAGTATACTAGAAAATTTTCAAACATACCTATGTTATTTTTAGCCAGCTAATGGCAACATTGCTAAACTCTACATATCCTATTTGTAGAATGGCAATTCAAAGCATTCTGAATTAGGATGCCTGTGGTTGGAAGAAGTGAAAGGATTGAAACAATATTGATATTATAAATAGTTATATAGGATTACTGCTTTTAAATGAGTAAATATCTATCCCACATTCTCCCTTTTTTTCCTATCAAATACTTTAATTTAAAATTATAACTTCTTTAAGGAGCCTCCATACCGTTCTCCATAGTGGCTGTATCAATTTACATTCCCACCAACAGTGCAAGAGGGTTCCCTTTTCTCCACACCCTCTCCAGCATTTATTGTTTGTAGATTTTTTGATGATGGCCATTCTGACCAAGGACTGGTCAGAGGTTCCTTAAAAAACTAAAAATAGAACTACCGTATGACCCAGCAATCCCACTACTGGGCATATACCCTGAGAAAACCATAATTCAAAAAGAGTCATGTACCCCAATGTTCTTTGCAGCACTATTTACAGTAGCCAGGACATGGAAGCATCCTAAGTGTCCATCATCAGATGAATGGATAAAGAAGATGTGGCACATATATACAATGGAATACTACTCAGCCATAAAAAGAAACGAAATTGAATTATTTGTAGTGAGGTGGATGGACCTAGAGACTGCATTACAGAGTGAAGTAAGTCAGAAAGGGAAAAACAAATGCCATATGCTAACACATATATATGGAATCTTAAAAAAAAAATGGTTCTGAAGAACCTAGGGGCAGGACAGGAATAAAGACACAGATGTAGAGAATGGACATGAGGATACAGGGAGGGGGAAGGGTAAGCTGGGACGAAGTGAGAGAGTGGCATGGACATATATATACTACCAAATGTAAAACAGATAGCTAGTGGGAAGTAGCTGCACAGCACAGGGAAATCAGCTCGGTGTTTTGTGTCCACCTAGAGGGGTGGGATAGGGAGGGCCTGGGACGGAGACACAAAAGGGAGGAGATACAGGGATATATGTATATGTATAGCTGATTCACTTTGTTATATAGCAGAAACTAACACACCATTGTAAAACAATTATACTCCAATAAAGATGTAAAAAAAAAAAAAGAAATGATATTTCAAAACTTTAAAAAATAATAAAATAAAATTATAACATTTGTAAAAGAAAAACATTTAATCTACTCAAATATTTCTGAAATAGAAGATTTCAGAGTCCTCAGAGAAGATATCATAACATTTTTTTATATTTGGCCTGTTGCTTCTTTTGATTTATTACTGCTGCATTTTGTTACACCAAAAATAAAAACAATACAAAAACTTTTAAAAGGTGAAAGCATTTTTTTTTTTTTTTTTTTTTTTTTTTTTTTTGTGGTATGCGGGCCTCTCTCTGTTGTGGCCTCTCCTGTTGCGGAGCACAGGCTCCGGACGCGCAGGCCCAGCGGCCATGGCTCACGGGCCCAGCCGCTCTGCGGCATGTGGGTTCTTCCCGGACTGGGGCACGAACCCGCGTCCCCTGCATTGGTAGGCTGATTCTTAACCACTGTACCACCAGGGAAGCCCCAAAAGCATTTTTATATAATCAAATTCATTTCAGATCTACAGTTTCAAGTGTCTCAATTTCAACAAATGGTATGAGAAATACAGTACAACTCCTTGGCCATTTCATTTTAGAGTAATCATTTTTAATGATTTTTAAAGGATGTAGCAATATTTCCTGGTGCAATTCAATCTGTATGAATAAAATTGTGAGATACGTGCCAGAGAAAAGACCTTTAAATTCAGTTTTGTAAATAACTGTTTTCATGACTATATTACAAAATACTTTCAACTGAATGGAAATTATCTTGAAACATGACCAAAGACACAAGTACATATAA
The DNA here is from genome assembly GCF_963455315.2 of Globicephala melas. Taxonomy (NCBI): domain Eukaryota; kingdom Metazoa; phylum Chordata; class Mammalia; order Artiodactyla; family Delphinidae; genus Globicephala; species Globicephala melas. Next base: position 38,997,288 of record NC_083321.1, on the reverse strand, counting down.
AGAAATTCCTTTTTGTTCCAGTTACTTCTCAACTGACACTATTAGTATTATATTATTTAAAATAAACATATCATGGTATTTTTTATTGAAGTATATAGTTGATTTACACTATTGTGTTAGTTTCAGGTGTACAGCAAAGTGATTCAGTTATTTTTTCAGATTATTTTCCATTATAGATTATTACAAGATATTGAATATAGTTCCCTATGTTATACAGTAAATCTTTGTTGCTTACCTATTTTATGTATAGTAGCTTGTATCTGAATATAATTGAAAAAATGTTCTATTTACTATTACTTTAACAAAAAGAAAACTACAATACTGTTAACATATCCATTTTAACATATAACTTATTTGCATAATCTCAAAAAACTGTTATATTATCTAAAATGCCCAGACATTGAATTGTGCTTATAAAATTAACTGACATTTCATATTACCAAGATCATTTCATGAAAATATCATAGTAATGTTATAGCAATGCTTAATTTAATTTTCTTAAATAGAAAGCCTATACAAACAAAAATTACTAATAATATTTTGCAACATTTAACAAAAGTTAACCTTTTCAAAAAACAACACTGTTGTAGAGATGTGGATGGACCTAGAATCTGTCATACAGAGTGAAGTAAGTCAGAAAGAGAAAAACAAATATCGTCTATTAACGCATATATGTGAAATCTAGAAAAATAGTACAGATTAACCTATTTGCTGGGCAGGAATACAGACAGAGATGTAGAGAACAGACATGTGGACACAGCAGGGGAAGGGGATGGTGGGATGAACTGGGAGATTAGGTTTGACATAAATACACTATCATGTGTAAAAAAGATAGCTAGTGGGAACCTGCAGTATAGCACAGAGAGCTCAGCTCGGTACTCTGTGATGACCTAGATGGGTGGGATGGGGGTGGGGAGAGAGGTCCAAGAGGGAGGGGATAGATGTATACATATAGCTGATTCACTTCATTGTACAGCAGAAACTAACACAACATTATAAAGCAATTATACTCCAATAAAAAAAAGACAACTGTAATCTGTAATCTGATTAATTTTTAAGTTACCTATATTTATACAACTGCTATGATATATTTAGCTTTTTTAGTTGCAAGACATTTTATCTCTTTACTTGCCATCTAACTGTATTCCTGTAACTTTAATAGAATATGTAGTTTGATTCTTTTAACGAATTAGTGGATTAGTAAGAAGCAAGTCAGGCCACTGCAATTACTGTCTACACATCCATTTACATGAAATATTTTACAGGTCAACCTAACCATTTTTATTTCAAAAAAGGCTATTTTTTCCTTATTTATAAAGTCTTTCTGAAAATGATCAACTACCCTAGCATTAACATCATGGCCACTTGTATTTTCTGTAAAAATAAAAGGTAATAAAATTTGGCTTGAACAAGCAGAGACAAAGATACCAGCCTATAGACTCATCATTTCTTCAACTTTCTTTAAACCATTCTAATTCTGTCTCTATCTCTTATATTAAAGTCTGATCATATATATTTAATTTCATTCTTTAAAATTTCAGCAGACAACTTCAGTGCTAACCTACCACTGCCCTGTCAGAAAATCTTTGATGTCACAGCATAATAGCTCCTGAAAGAACAGCACTAATACTTAATGTAACATGAAACCAGTGCTCTGCAGTGGGGCTGTCTGCTGTCAGGAACAAACAATTTCACTGCTGTTCCCCAGAAGTGACAGGGTTGGGACCTATCCGTGCCGCAACCCTCACTACCAACAGAGATTTATTTTTATTAGGAACTAAGAATGCCACCTCATTCTTTTAAACATGCCAATCTCCATTTTGAAAATAAAAATAAATTACACTTTAATGTCACATAATGCATCTGGCTCAGTTCTGCCCTGAAGCCTATAAGCTTGAAGAAGGTCTCTGGTATTTCAAAGAATTAACAGGCCAAGTGGAAATGGCTAAACTTACTACTAAGAAGCAACTAATACACTATTTCATTATTTCAGAAGTCACACCAAACATTTATGTTTCAAGACTTTTATAACATAGCTGGGTTGGAAATGACAATACAGAACTCTCCCTTAAGATATTTTTACATGATACCAAATATCTGTTTAAGATTAGCCATGTCGGTCAAAAGATTCATCAACACAGTGAAAAATGAATCAATCAGTACATTGATTTCTTTTTTAACCTAATAACCAACTGAAAATAGGACAATTAATTTTCAGACATGTATATAACACCTATGGGAACTAAGATAATACTATTTAATTAATATTTGACCCAAAATCTTTTCTAGTGTCATCTATTATGAAACACTAAGGCATATCTGTTCCTCTTCTGAATTCTTAAAGCAACTTATTGTTTGTATTGCTCATTTAACAATTAACTTTCTAACTTCTCTGTTGCTATCGTCTTGAACTGTTATTTAATTTTCTTAATATTAATGTTGTAAAAGAGTGATACCGGAAAATGTATAAACTTCATTGGGATACTTTAAAGAGGACCAAAATAAATGGAGAGCTATAATAAGTTCATGGGTTGGAAGATTCAATGTTATAAAGGTATCATTTCTATTAAAATTGACTGATTGATTAAATGCAAATTGAATAAAAAATCCAACAGGTTTTCTTTGTGGAACTTAAGTTAATTTTAAATTTACATGGAAATGCAAAGGGTCAAGAAGTGCCAAGAAACCCCTGAAAAATAAAAACAAGGTGGCAGAACTTACTCTTCAAGATAATAGAATTATTGAGCAAATATAATTAAGTAATGGTGCAAGGAAAGACAAATACATAAATGACCCCAAAATAGACCCACGCATATATGGGCATTTGAAATATGACAGAGCTAACCCTGCAGAGCAGTCAGGAAAGAATAGATTTTAGTAAATTATCTGCGACAACTGGGTACCTAAAAAAGGAAAAAAAAATACAACTACACTCCTACATCAAACCATATCCCCAAACAACTGCAGGTGGATTAAAAGTCAATGTGAAAGTCACTTGTGATTAGCTTCATAACCTCAGATAGGAAAGAATGTCTTAAACAGCATAGGAAAAGCACTAACCAAAAAGGAAAATATCAATAAATATTCATCTATATTAAAATTAAGAATGTTCATCAAACAATGCCATAAAGAGAGTAAAAACAAGCCAGTAGTGGAAAAAGATATTTACAACACATAAATAACAAAGAATTCATATACAGAATATATATAAAACTATGAATCATTTTTTAGAAAAACAACAACAAAAAAAGACAGACAACCCAAAAGAAAAATGGGCAAAAGACTTGAACAGGCACTTCCCAATAGAAGAAATCTACACAATCAATAACTTATCAAAAAGTGCTTAATAACATTTGTAATCAGGAATGCAAATTAAAACCATGATGAGATATTACTACACACCCAGGAGATTGGCAAAAATTTAAAGTCTGACATCAACTGTTGGCAAGGATGTTAAGGAATGGGTACACTCATAGACTATTGGTGGGAGTATAAACAATCACTTTTTAAAAGTTTAGCATTATCTAATAAGGATGAAGACAGGAATATCCTCTGACCCAACAATTCCACTCCTGCAAAAACAACCTAGAGAAACTTGTGCACATATACATCAAGAAGATATATGTACAAAAAATTCACAGCAGCATTGTTCGTAATAAGCAGCAACTGGAAATAGCCCAAATGCTCACTGACAATAGAGAGGATAAACTCTGATACTAACACAATAAAAAGCAAATTAATGAACTAGAATTTCATGATGATATATGTTGAGCAAAAACTGCAACACATAAAAATATACTCTGTATGATTTATATAATTCATAAAAACAGGCAAAATCAAACTGTATTTTTCAGAGCTGCATTTATAGGCAGTAAAACTATAAAGCAAAGGAAATGACTAACATTAAATACAGAATGGTGGTTACCTTAAAGGGAGAGGGTGAGGTATGATTGGGAAGGGACACATGTGGCTTCTGGGATGATGTCAGTGTTCTTTTTTTTTTTTAACCTGCATGATGGTTACATGGTTACAAAGTGAATTCCATGGTTACATGGAATTCACTTTGTTCACTCATTACAAATACATACAATTTTACTTTATACACTTTGCATGTTTACACTTCAGTTTTTAAAAAGAACAAATCTACTTCACACAGAGTTATTGTGAATATAAGTGAAGTAATGTATGAGAAAAGCTCTTTGAAAACCACAAACAACTACACACATACTCATTTGTTGAAGTTAATTAAGGACTGAAGGCACTCTCATTCATAAACCAACCAAGAAATAACCTACATGATATAAAATCCCCAATCTGGAAAACACATGTTGTCACCTCAAATAAGACATGTCTTCTCTAATATCATAAAATAGCGTTTAACATTCTTCTTTTAAAGATTCATTCGTTTGGATTAAAACATCACACTTTTTTAAAAATCCAAATACCTCTTGAGAAAATATACTAAGCAGAGAACTAAAACTATAAAGAATTGTTAAAGGAACTGCAATAGGAAGACTAGGGGATTTTCAAATTTAGAATAAATATACTCTATTTCATGTCTCCTTACAGCACTCCTATTCCTATTTAATAGTCTCTCCAAAATACTACAGATAATTATCTTTAAAAATTAAAGGGAAATTTTCAAAAATGTAAATAACTAATGGAACTAAACTTTAAAAATGAAAGGAAACAAAGAAAAGAAATAAGGAAGAAAGGGAGGGAGGGAGGAAGGGAGGAAGGAATTGAAGAAGCTAATTAATTTACAGTTACTAATTTCTAGTTTTAAAAACTGAATCTCACACACAAATTCCATTTTAAAATGTATACACACTTGGGATAGGGAGGGTGGGAGGGAGGGAGATGCAAGAGGGAAGAGATATGGGAACATATGTATATGTATAACTGATTCACTTTGTTATAAAGCAGAAACTAACACACCATTGTAAAGCAATTATACTCCAATAAAGATGTAAAAAAAAAATACACAAAGAATGCATACAATTCAACATCAAAAAAACGCTATTAAAAAATGGAAGAGGATCTGAAGAGAAATGTTCCCAAAGAAGACATACAGATGGACAACAGGAATATGAAAAGATATTCAACATCACTAATCATCAGGGAAATGCAAATCAAAACTACAATGAGATATCACCTCCCATCTGTCAGAATGACTATTATCAAAAAGACAACAAATAACAAGTGTTGGTGAGGATGTGAAGAAAGGGCACCCTCCTGCACTATTGTTAGAAATGTAAATTGGTGCAGCCACTATGGAAAATAATATGGAGATTCTTCAAACAATTAAAAATAGAACTACCATATGGTCTAGCAATTCTACTCCTGGGTATTTAATTGAAGAAAACAAAAACACTAATTAGAAAAGATATATGCACCCTATGTTCACTGCAGCATTATTTACAATAGCCAAGATAGGGAAGCAGCCCAAGTGCCCATCAATAGATGAATGGATAAAGAAGATGTCATATATTTATATGATGGAATATTAGCCATAAAAAGAATGAAATCTTACCACCTATGACAACATGGACTGACCTAGAGGGCATTATGCTAAGTGAATAAGTGAGAGAAAGACAAATACTATATGATTTTACTTATACATGGAATCTAAAAAAGCAAAACAAATGAACAAACGTAACAAACCAGAAACAGAGTTATAGATACAGAGAACAAATAGGTGGTTCCAAAGGGGAAGGGGGTAGGGGGAGGGAAGAAATAGGTCAAGGAGATTAAGAGGTACAAACTTCCAAGTTGCAAAATAAATGAGTCATGGGTATGAAATGTACAGTGTGGGGAATATAGTCAATAACTATGTCATATCTTTGTATGGTGACATATAGTAACTAGACTTATAGTGATCATTTTGAAATGTACAGAAATATAAAATCACATTGTTTTGTAACAGGAACTAACACAGTGTTGTAGGTCAATTATATTTCAAAGACAAATAAACTAACAGAGAGATCAGATTTGTGGTTACCAGAGGTCAGGGGCGGGGGGAGGGGGAATCAGATGAAGGCAGTCAAAAGGTACAAACTTCCAGTTATAAGACAAGTACTGGGGTGTAATGTACCATATGACAAATATAATTAAATGTGGTTTATGTTATATATGAAAGCTGTTAAGAGAGTAAATCCTAAGAGTTCTCATCACAAGAAAAATTTTTTTTCTATTTCTTTAATTTTGTATCTATATGAGATGATGGATGTTTACTAAAGTTACTGTGATAACCATTTCATGATGCTGGTATGTCATTATGCTGTACATGTTAAACTTACACAGTGCTTTATGTCAATTATATCCAAAAAAACTGGAAGAAAGAACTATGAAAACAGAAATAAAAGATGTCAAAGAAAGAAAAAAGGGGAAGTTATATAATATTGTGATTAGAAAAGCCAAAACTATCAAATAAAATTTTTAATTAATAAAAATAAATAAATAAAATAAAATAAAATGTATACACACAAACGTACATTATCTCACTTATTAAATTGGTAAGCAAAAGGGAAATGACTAGAGAATTTTTTAAATATTTAACTTCATTATGCTTTATAAAAAGCAATTTAAATATGTATTGCATTTCACAATATTATTTATTATAATGTATCTTTCCTAATTTCCCTTCTTGCTATCAAAGGCTTCTTTGTCACCTATTCCATTTCTGAGGGGACCATATCTCAGCTAGTAGGAGTGGAATTTTTGGGTCATATAGTAGTTACATATTAAACTTTTTGAGAAATGGCTAAACTGTTCTCTAAAGTGGCTGCACCATTTTACATTCCCACCAGCAATGTACAAAGGTTCCAATTTCTCCACATCCTTGCCAACATTTGTTAGTTTCAGTTTTCATGACTATAGCCATTCTAGTGTGTGAGAAGTAATATCGCATTGTGATTTTGATTTACGTTTCCCTAATGACTAATGATCTTGAGCATCTTTTTATGGGCTCATCAGCCATTTGTAAATCTTATTTGGAAAAATAATTGTTCAAATTCTTTGCCCTTTTAAAAAATTGGGTTGTCTTTTTATTGTTGAGGTATAAGAGTTCTTTCTATAGATTGAATACTACTTTCTTATCAATATATGATTCGCAAATATTTTCACCCATTCTATAGGTTATCTTTTCACTTTCTTGATGGTTTCCTTTGATCAAAAAAGTTTTTAATTTTAATGTAGTTCAATTTATCTTTTTTTTCACTTATGCTTTTGTTGTCATATCTAAGAAATCACTGCCTAATCCAAGGTCGAGAAGATATACTCCTATGTTTAGGAGTCAGAGGTGAGGTAGGGATACAACTCCATTCTTCTGCATGGGAATATGCAGTTGTCCCAGCACTATTTGTTAAAAAGACTATTATGTTTCCATTGAATTGTCTTGGCACCCTTGTCAAAAATAACACTACTGTTTTTAAGATGTCATTAATGTTTCCTTGTAACAGGGAATTTTTAATTGTGGCTACTTGCCTATGAGCACAACGTGAAAAGCATATTTTGGGGATCACTATACTGATCATTCAAACAGTATGTAAAGATTTTTTAAATCTTATTTTTCCACATTTCAATTTTGCTACTTAGCAATTAAAACTAATTCTATGATAGCCTGAAGTAGTTGACCACTATAGCTGTGAAGCCCTTTCTGTACTTCAGTCTCCTCTGTAAAGTGAAAAGATTGGGCTAGGTTATATTATTTTGCCCCCCAGTGTATCCCACCCTCAAGTTGTGGGATAAAGAGGAAAGAGTAAGCTGAAAGGCAGAATTCAGGAAGATTTGAAGGGATCTGAGCAGTCAAGGTTTCAGCCAAAGTTTATCTTTGTTAGATTTCCATAAATAAGGATTTCCTTGAAAAATGGGTTCTACTGCTTACGAAAAGTCTGAAAACTACAGAACCCTATGACCCTGAGAAGAGGGGCATGGAGAAATATTAGAGAAATAAAGATAGAGATAAAAAATAGATTTAAGATCTGTCCTGAATAAGAAACAATGGGGAATTTTAGGCAGTAAGAGATTACAGCATGAGTATTAAGGCATCTGGATGGAGAACATAAGTTACAAATTGATAGGGAAGGTTTCAAGAGTAAAAAGACAAAGCACACCTCTAAAGGGTTTTCTTTGATTTCCAAAATAGCTGATGAGAGCTAGTCTTCTTGGGAGTTTCACATCTCCCTTCAAAACAATGGAAATGTTCTGACTTAACCAAAATGTGTTTGAGCTGTGATTCAATTATCCTAAAATCCAATGGCAACTATATTTATTATTTTAAGGAATCAGCTACATTAATTCACTACCTTTAAATACATTTTTTAATATTTTCATCAGTAGATGACTGTGAATGAAAACATATCACTCACTTGGAAATCAATTCCACTGCTAAAAAAATAGCCCTGTTCAGAATTCAAAAGGTACCTTTTTATCTTTTAATGCTCTATTTCTTTTATTAAAATAAAAATTTCATCACAGTATAATAGAGAGTAAAGTACACTAATCTTAAGTTCAGTCAGTGAGTTCATTCATTGAATTTCTACATATGTACTCTCCCATGTAACCACCACCCAGATTAAAAGCACCCTAAAAAGTTCTCACATGCCTCTTCCTAACTAATAACCCATCCCCAGAGATAACCCCATTCTGACTTCTATACTTGTAGAGTGGTTATGCCTGGTCTTGAATTTAATAAGTAGAATCACATACCTACTCTATCTTCTACCTCCTCTAATCTTTATCTAGCTCTGTTTCTATCTCCTTTACCTACTTCTCTATTTTCCACATAATTTCTGAGAGTCATTCATGTTGTTGTGAATATCAATAAGTTTTTATTGCTGTGTTAGTATTCCACTGAATAAGTATTCCACAATTTATTTATCCATTCTCCTGTTGATGGACATCTGGGTTGTTTACAATTTGTGGCTATTATGAATAAAATGGCTATGAAGATGTTTTGCATGTCTTTTGGTGGACATAAGCACTCACTTTTCTTGGGTATATACCTAGGACTGGAACTGCTGTCATAGATAGGCATATGTTTAACTTTAGCATATAATATCAAATAATTTTCAAAATCGGTTATAACTATTTATACTCCCACCAGCAGATATTAGAGTTTCAGTTGTTCTACATCCTCACCAACATATGAGGCATTGTCAGTCTTCTTAATTTTAGCCTAAATGCTCTATTTGTTAATTTTCTGAAACCTGGCATCTTACTAAGGGTAAATCAGAATATATATTACCCTTCTGTCCTCAAAGTGTGGTCCTAGTCAGCAGCCCTGAGGGAAAGCAACAATGACACTACCTCGGGGCTTTTTAGAAATACTGAATCTCATGCCCCATTTAGACTTACAGAATCAGAATCTGCATTTTAATAAGATCCCCAGATGATCTGTATGCCCACTAAAATTTAAAAAGCACTTCTCTAGATGATAAAGTGTATAAATTCTAGAATGGTTTAAATATTCCCTAAAAGTATTTCCAATGGAATCTCTATTAATGAGCAAGATATGTCCCAGTACACATCCCTTACACGAATTTAACTACCAGGACAAGATTCTAGAATGTATAACTGACCACCTACAGGGACAAGAGGTAATCATTAGGACAAAAACATTGGTTCACAAAGAATATCATATCAACCTATTTTGTTTCTTTTTCAGAAGTACTTTATTGCTAGATGAGTAATGCATTAGAAATAATGTATCTGAATTTCAGCAAGCCATTTGACAACCAGTCTCCAATATGCTTGCTATACTGTAAATGTCTTAAGAGTAGGACATTGTTTTAATCATCTTTGTATCTCTAGCATCTATCCGGCATATAGAAGATACTAAATAAATGTTTCTTGAATTTTATTTAATTAATTAAGCCACGCTCAAACAAAGTTTCTAATAATTAATGTGGTTTTTTTGTTTTGTTTTATTTTGTTTTGGGGGTTTTTTTTTGGCCACACCTCACAGCGTGTGGAATCTTAGTTCCCCAACCAGGGATTGTGCCTGGATCCTCAGCAGTGAAAGTGCAGAGTCCTAACCACTGGACCACCAGGGAACTCCCTAATTAATAGGTTAAATGACAGAATCAAGATCCAAAAAGGTCTTAACAAAAATTTTAAAAACATAAGGAATAAGAAAGAGAATATAACCATAGATAGGAAAAAGAAAAAAATAAGAGAATATCATGTCAACTTTACACCAATATATCTTTTAAATTACCAAAACTGACTCGATAAAGCATAGAAAATATGAACAGACCAATAAAGTACTGTTAAATACCTATCTCTTTTAAAGGTGTGAAGACCAAATGGTTTTACAACTAAGTTTTTTTAACTTGTAAAGAACTGACAATTCCTATGCTCTCCAATAGACAAAGATGGCAGTAGACAATTTCTGTGTTTCCAGAGGACAGACAAAGATGCGAAGCTTCCAATTCATTTTATGAAACTGTCATGATCCTACTGTCAAAACTCTATAAAGATAGCATAAAAATTAATGAAAGCAGATATACATTGATATATTGTATTCAGTGATATAACTCATATATACAAAATTCAAATTCAGCAGCATGAATATACGTATATGTATAAATATATACTATAACTAAATAGCTTATTTGAGTAATACAAGGCTAGTTAAGCACTAGAAAATCTATCAACATGTTTTATAGAATATTAACTAAAACTAAAAAATAAACAAATTATTTTACCAATAAATGCCAAAAAATACTTGATGAAATTTTAAAAGCATACTAAACCAAAAAATCTTAATGAAGAAAGATCAATCAGGGACTTCCCTGGTGGCACAGTGGTTAAGAATCCGCCTGCCAGTGCAAGGGACATGGGTTTGAGCCCTGGTCCAGGAAGATCCCACATGCCGCAGAGCAACTAAGCCCGTGTGCCACAACTACTGAGCCTGCGCTCTAGAGCCCATGAGCCACAATTACTGAGCCAGCATGCCACAGCTACCGAAGTCAACGTGCCTAGAGCCTGTGCTCTGCAACAAGAGAAGCCACAGCAATGAGAAGCCCACGCACCGCAATGAAGAGTAGCCCCTGCTCGCAGCAACTAGAGAAAGCCCACGCAGCAATGAAGACCCAAGGCAGCCAAAAATTAATTAATTAATTAAAAAGAAAGATCAAATCAATCTAACCGAGAAAATCTATCTGGAATAAAGGCAAGCTCCTGCACTTAGCTCCCCACACCCAAAACAAAAACTCAGCAGCTCAAGTATAGGATGGATGAGACATGGTAAATAAAAGGCTTGTGAGTTTTAGTTGGCAGTAAGATTAGTGAATCAACAGCATGATGTGGCTTCCATAGAAATTTAGGCTCCATTAATAAAAGAATATTATCTAAAATAACAAAGGTGATAATTCCACAGTATAATATAATGGTAATACTCTTAGATTCAAATCCTGACCATTGTGTTTTAGTAATGTCACCTTAAGAAAATTACTTAATTTCTAACACTCATACATTGTTGGAGGGAATGTAAATTGGTACAGCCACTATGGAAAATGGTACGCAGGTTCCTTAAAAAATTAAAAATAGAACTACCATATGAACCAGCAATTCTACTCCAGAGTTTCTATCCAAAGAAAATGAAAACACTAATTCAAAGAGCTGTATTCACCCTTATTTTCATCACAGCATTATTTACAACAACCAAGATATGGAAGCAATCTAAGTGTCTATCAATAAATAAATGGATAAAGAAGAAATAGATAGATATATACAATGGAATATTACTCAGTCATAAAAAAGAATGAAATCTTGCCATTTATAGCAACGTGGATGGATCTAGAGAGTATTATGCTAAGAGAAATAAGTCAGAGGAATGCAAATACCATACAATTTCACTTATATATGGAATCCAAAAAACAAAACAAAATAGAAACAGACTCATAGATACAGAGAACAAACTGGTGATTGCCAGAGGGAAGGGGATGGGGGATTGGATGAAATAGGTGAAAGGATTTAAGAGGTACAGACTTCCAGCCATACAATAAATAAGTCATGAGGATGTAATGTGCAGCATATAGAATGTAGTCAACAATATTTTCATACCTTTGTATGGTAACAGGTGGTTACTAGACACTGTGGTGATCATTTTGTAATGTACATAAATGCCAAACCATTATGTCGTATACCTGAAACCAATATTATATGTCCACTATATTTCAATTTAAAAAAAGAAAAAGAAAATTACTTAATTCCTGAATCTCAGTTTCCTCATCCATAAATTGGAAATAATAATACATACCTCACAGGGTTAAGGTAAGACTTAAAGGAAATACCACTTGGTACATAATATTGTTTAATATATAAAACATACTTTTAAACAAATTATCCAAGTACTCTTTCATTCAATAATAGCTACTGAGTGCTTTTAGGTGCTTTTAGGTTCCAGGCATTGCTCTAGTCACTAAAAATTAAACAATAAACAAACAAACAAAATTCCGATCCACATTTGAGTGGAAAGGGGGAAGTAACGTCTCTATCATTGCTCCCCCAGCATGGACTGGATGATCATGTACATGAAA